>NC_043762.1:31485237-31625632 GCF_902148845.1 Salarias fasciatus
AAAGCCTTCGAATCAACTCAGAACAGCAGAATGAAAACCTTCAGAAGCGCTTTGGTGCATTTTTTTTACTTCAAGATCGCTGATTTGCTCATTTTGCTGTCAATCAAGCTTCACACAGATCATCCAATCACCATGCAGAAGCTCAGCGTCCAGGCCAGCTCACTGCCCCATAGACCCCCAGAGACGCTGAGCGTCCGTGGGCGGGACCAGCCCAGCATTTTATCCAATGAGCTTCCAGTTTCACTGCAGCAGAACAACCCACTCTAGCTTCCGCATGGACGCTCAGCGTCCGGCTGTTTAAAGCGCCGTGCCGCTGCGAGGAGGAGTGAGAAAAAAGCCGAGTCAATTACTTGAGATAAGTAGCCGATTCTGAACAAAAGATGAACGTGTTGTAGCGCATATTTAGTCAATGAAATGTTCACACAACAGTAAATATTGGACCACTTTTTTTTTTACATTTTAGGGGAAGTTGAGCTTCCCTTGCAGTCTTAGAGCAATCGCCACTGGCACACACACACACACACACACACACACACACACACACACACACACACACACACATACACACACAGCCGGAGCAGAGCAGATGGGGCTGTTCAGACAGCGGAGCACGGAAAATGCCTAAGTTAAGGGCACCTTCACAGATGAACTGCAAAAAAAATTCCAACATACCGAGATGAAAAACAGAATGTAGAAGAAAAGCAGGATGAAGAAGACAATTAAAGATGAAAAGTATATATCCTTTTAGTTTTTTAAGTTAGTATTTTTGTGAGACTCTTTTATAATTTATTTATTAAGAGATATATTGTTGAAGCTGGATTTTCTTACAGAAGAGTTCATATTGAGAGCATTATTTAATATTTATTTACTTATTTGAAAATAGTCTAAGAGAGCTATTATTTTGTTAAAAGTTTTCACAGATTTCATTTTATTTTGTTACAGAAGTTAATTTTGCATCATTGAAGCATAATAAAGCATGTTCATCAACCTCTGAGAAGTCTATCTGAATTTGTGTCTCGAGGCCCAGCCGATTGTCCTCTGTTTTGGAATTCAAAATATGGCCACCCTAAGCGATTTTGATATAAACTCCATGTCGGCCGACTGAGCAGTAACGACCAGCAGATGGCGGTAGTCCAAGCGCATTGAATGCAGGCTGCTGTTAAACACAGACGAAGAAGAACACGAAGACGAAGAGGAAGAGGGAAGAGGAAGAGGGAGCTGGTTCAAGAAAGAGAACAATGGGAGTGATTGTGGATACCATTAAACCTGGTCGAGATGGTAAGTATGTTCTGTTATTTTGCTGATAATGAAACCGTAACTTTGAGACCGTCTTACCGATCCGACCTGCATGACTTTAACGCGTGTTTCTCCCTCCAGGAATCCGTCCTCAGCGTGGGCAGACCGTCGTCGTGCACTACGTTGGTAAGAGCTGCAGTGTTTTCTTCACCCGTTTTACAGCACACGTTAGATGCTGCAGTGCTCACTTGAGATGTTTAAGGAATGGGTAATCTGGTTCCAAAACTCCAGTGTACACTTGGAAGGGCCCGTTAGCATTGTAGCGGAAAGCTAACACTAGGGTTAGCTCGGTTCAGCTTAGAGAGCGTCAACACAGCGGACTGCTGCCGACACAAAAACATCAACATGTTGCATCCAACCACCATGCATAAACCTATGTCCAGTGAGTCCGTGCTTTTCAACTTTTGGAGACGTTCTCATCCGTCGTTGAATTGAGCTAGTCCATGCTAATGGGAGTGCTCCTGAAACGTTGACGGGCCTCCCGATGATATATAGTAATGACAACCTCGATGAACCAGACCTGGGCCGTTTCTCAATTCTTAGAACCCGTGTGCTTGGCGAGAACACACTTGTTAGTCGTACTTCGAGTACAGACTTGAGACAAGGCAAGAATGTATTGAAGTTAATGTGCCCTCGGAACCATGACGTCATGGTGTGTTTACAACGCAAGTATCTGTTAGTTTTCATCTCGTCCATACATTAAACCCAACGTAAGATGAGTGTTTATAGCGGGGCCAGTGATCAGGAAGTATTAGCATAAGAGGAATGTATTGGTAATAGCTAGCGTGGAATGTCTTTATATAGAAAGTCACAGCATTAAACACTGGGAGAAGGTTACAGTGACAGTACAGGATTCAAAGATTTATTGTCATATGCACAGTAAAGAAACACGTTTCCCTGGGCAATGAAATTCTTACTTTGCTGCCCACAATGGATGCCGAAAGCCAAAAGTAGATCAGTAAAATGAGCTTTCGAGATGAAAGATAAATAAAAATAAAATAAAATATCTATATAATAGACAGAAACACTATAAGTATGGGCTAAATGCTATGTACATAAATACAGCATTATAAAAATGCGTGCAGTGTATGAAGACGATTAATATGAGGTGCAAACGATTCAGGTAAATAGTAGCACAGAATTATTCATGTGTGCAGATTGTAGGTCAATGCCCATGAGGCGGCTATTGTTTAGTGGTTCAGGAGTCTGATGGCCGTTGGGGGAAAAAAAGAGTTCTTAAGTCTTGTGGTTCTGCATTTCACACTCCTGTACCTCCGACCAGAAGGTAGGAGTGAGAATAGTCCATGCTGGGGGTGAGTGGGATCCCTAATGATAGAGGCAGCTCTCCTGTGGACTCTGCGATGATAGATGCTCTGCAGAGAGGGTTGAGGAGTCCTGGTGATCTTTGTATCAGTCTTTACCACTCTCTGCAGGCGTTTGCGGTCCTTCACAGTGGTGCTTCCGTACCACACAGTGATGCAGTTAGTCAGGATGGACTCGATGCAGCTGTAGAAGTTGCTGAGGATTTTGGCTGACATACCAAATTTCCTCAGTCTCCTCAAGAGATACAGCCGCTGTTGAGTCTTCTTCACCACCTGTGTTGTGTTAAGAGTCCATGTGAGGTCGTCACTGATGTGAACCCCAGGTATTTAAGGGTGCTCACTCTCTCCACCTAAAGGTCCCGGATAAACAGTGGCTGATGGGGTCTCCTCTTCTTCCTCATGTCCACTATCATCTCCTTACTCTTGTCTGTGTTGAGAGTGAGGTTGTTGTCTCCACACCATGTCACCAGATTGTCCACCTCCCTCCTGGAGGCCGCCTCATCACTGCCTGTCATGCGACCAATCACGGCAGTGTCGTCCGCGAACTTCAGGATGTTGTTTTCTGAGTGGGATGCAACGCAGTCGTGGGTGAACAGGGTGTAGAGGATGGGGCTGAGAACACAGCCCTGCGGGGTCCCGATGTTGGTGATAATGCTGGCTGAAGTTCTGTTTCCTATCCTGACAGTCTGGGGCCTGCCAGTCAGGAAATCCAGGGGCCAGTTACAGACAGCTGGGTGTAGCCCGAGAGATAACGGTTTGTGAGTAAGTTTGTGGGGAATAACTGTGTTGAAGGTGGAGCTATAGTCAATAAAGAGTATCCTGACATAGGAGTCTTTATTTTCCAGGTGGGAGAGGGAAAGATGGAGTGCGGCGGCGATAGCGTCAGTTCTTCTCTAGAGGTGACGTGATTCCAGTCTTCAGGGTTCTCTAGAATTAGAGATGTTCCGATACCATTTTTTTGCCTCCCGATACCGATTCCGAGTACCGATCCGATACCAGTATATTATAAAATAATACCATGACTGTCACATGATCATCACTGTGGTGAGGCCTGGCTCAGGTTAAACCCTCTAAAACATGAATCAATACAGCAAACTCAAGCCATTTATTTTTAAATAGAACAGGATAAAAAAACAGCAGTGCAAATACAATTGACCTAAATCAGTCTAGGAATAATTATTTTCAGTAACAAAGTGCAGCCCCAATATTTTTAAATTAATAGGAATTTAAATAGAACAATATAAAACAGTAGCGCAACGACAACTTAAATAAATGTAGAAATATATTTTGTTGCATTTTTAAATTGAAGTGCAGACACAATATTGTAAAATGAAGTTATTTAGATAAAACAGTATAAATAACAGCAGTGCAACAGTAACTTAATAAACAAATATAGTTTTTTTTTTTAATTGCGGTGCAAACAGTAAAATGAACAAGGCATTTAAATAGAACAGTAAAAAAAATAGTTCAACAGCAACTTAAAAGATTACTGTCAAATGTTATTGTCAAGTCCACCTCTGTTTCACACCAAAGGACGCGAGGACAACTCTAATTGATTTCCAACTCCAGGTTTATTCAGAATAGGAGCAGGAATTGGCAATCGCAATAGGTTGTAAACCTTTAAAGACAGGAAAAAAAACCCAATTAAAAATTTGTTGACATCATTCAACCACGGAACCAAAATTTGAACATTAACCATTCGAGCTCTCAAACTGAACAGTTCAAATCAACATTCCAATAGAGTTCAGAAAAATATACATATATTCAAATTTTTTACTTTAACCTTAAACTTTTCTTCACTTTAAACTCAAATTAACTTTCTTAATTCAAACTGCAATGTCAAATAAACAAATGCCTCAATGTTTTTACTTTAAATTCAAAAGAATTTTTTAAATTTAAACTCCAATCAAAATCCAGAAAGTCCAAACCATTCCACTAGCCAACACAAACCATAACCTCAAACCCTCAAGAAAGACATCATTCCTACGCACCATTGGCGTCTTTGGCTTGAAACTTTGGCTTGTGTCTCTCTGCTCTTCTTCTCAGAGACTGACTGAGCTTTCCCAGACCTCCGCAGGTGCTTTGAATCACTGAGTGATCACTGAGCTCCTGCCCGTCCTTCCCAGCTGCTCTTGATCAGGGAGGACCTGCTGCTGGTAGTGCACTCTGGGAAATGCAGTGTTTTTCCCACATCTCAGTGGCTCAGCTCAACAGTTATCGTCCAAAACCAACCTAAGAAGTCACATTCAAAAAATAAAAATCCAAAGAGCAGAAGCTGCACTCTAAACACCGGCAAACGGCTTCTTTCTTTAACGGGCGCTGTACGTCTGCCACGTGATCCATTCTTCTTCCTTTTAAGAACAGCAAGTTGCAGCAGCTGCATGGCAAAGAACTGTGTCAGAGCTAACGACCAGCAGATGGCGGTAGTGCAACCAACGGGATGCAAGCTGCCGTAAAACATTACAGAAGAAGTAGTGTCGGTGCTAACGGAGCTGTAGGGCTGTCACGATTAGGAATTTTAGGAGACGATTAATTGTCAGGAAAAAAAATTGCAATTGACGAATATATTGGGGGCAGGGAGCATGCGTGCACTCGTGGACCGGGGGGGGGGGGGTGGTTGTTGTTGTTGTTGTTGTGTGTGTGTGTGTGTGTTGGAATCTAGTCACGGGTCTGCCTGGACGTTTCGTCGGGCCGTATTCAGCCCGCTGTAGTATTAGCATTAACATGTCAGCGCTTTTGTTCGGCACTGTTTTACGGCAAAATTAAAACATCGCTTCCTCCATGTCACTGGGCTCCCTTAGTTGGGCTGAAAACTGAAATGCATCCACAGCGGTGCCCTGGTACGTGCCTTCGGAACCAGGACCTCCTCACCCTCCATGTTATTAGCCTAGCCTCGTAACCATACAGCCGAGACGAGAGGGAAACGGCAGGGAGAGTGAGGCTGTGACGCTTCATGCGGCTGCTGCTGCTGGCCCACCACCATGACGTCAGATTCTGAGTTCTATGCAACTTTGTGGATAAAATAAAAAATTCACGGTAATGGCGAATATGAAAAATATTCACGAATATGTAAAAAAATTGCGATTAACGATTATTGTAATAATTGTGACAGCCCACCGGAGCTGACCAGTAAATAGATTACTAACTTAATTAATGACGTGGTCTCGGATCGGTGCCTGGACTCCAGGACTCGCCGATACCGATGCCAGCATTTTCGGCAGTATCGGCACAATTTCCGATACTGGTATTGGAATTGGAACATCTCTATCTAGAGTAGGATTGGGCGGTATCCAAATTTTGATACCGTCTTACTGTCTCCACATTTTACCCCGGTATCCGGTATTACCGCAGGGCTTGAAGACCTCCGGCACAGCGCCGGAAATCCGGCGTGGAGATACATATTTTTTTTTCTTTACTGTAACCAGTCATTAAGTGACAGTTCTAACTACCAGTGGTACTCAATGTTCAGGAGTTTCAGCCAATCAGAGCGAGTTGGGCGGGCCTTAAGTGTTTCACAGTTTGGACAAAGCATTTGATTGGTTTCTAGCTGTGCGCTGATCACTTCACTGGCCTCTCTCGTATCGAGGCAGCGCTAAATTTCCAGCTGTAGTTTGTGTAAATGGAGAAACTTTACAAAGTTATTTATCAAAATCAGTCTTTATTTTTTGCTGTCATGAAGTGACTGTTGTTATGCAATATGCCGTTTAGCCCTAGTACTGGCATTTTTTCTCTTTCTTCCATGAACTGTGATGCTACAGCTTTAAAGTGGTGTGCATTGTTATGCACCCATCCAGCCGTGTTTTGCATCATATCCATTTCTTCTGTGGCTCCTGTTTAAAGCGTCTTCAGGTGAACGCTTGTCACGGACCACCAACTTGGATGGTTGCATCATTTGAGAAATGAACTTGTGCAGAATGACCAGAATAAATCATATTTAATTTACATATAATTACACTCCCATATGACAATAAACTACCCTGTTTATTTGGAATTAAGTGTAATTCCAAAAAAGATATAAACTTGTGTTTACATAGTCATTTTAAAGTGGAATCAACTGTCATTTTGAATTGAAGAGGAATTAAAAGTCCCAAGTAAACACACCCAATGATAATTCTGTTTCCTATTCTTAAAACTAACGACAGCAAATAACTTCATTTGGGTGTGCATGGATTTCCTCCAGTTACTCCGGCTTCCTCCCACAGTCCAAAAACATGCATGTTGGGTTAATTTGTGACCCTAAATTGCCCCCATGTGTGAATGTATGTGTGTTGTCTGTTTCTACATTGCCCTCAAGCATAGTTAGCTGGGATTGGCTCCAGCAACCCTGAAGAAGCAGTATTGGAGATGGAAAAAATGAACAAACGTACTCTATTTGTAAATCAGTGAGCTCAAGCTCAAATGTCCCTCACCCTAACAACGTCATGGGTTTTTTTCTTTTTTTTTTTGAAAGTTAGGAGTCTACACCTTCTTGTACAGTGAGCAGGTCAGGTACAAACTAGGGCTGTCAGCACTAACACATGAATGCTAACATTAGATTAGATCAGTGGTGTCCAACTCTTTTCCTGGAGTAGCATCAGTAGAATCGGTGTACTAGGAAATAAGGTACTAGTGATGTCACAATACTGAAATTTAGGGATGTCCCAGTCCCAATACCGGCATCGATACTTACTCCAGCACTGGCCTATATATGCTGTATATGTCAGATACCGGCTCATGACGGGCCCTGATGCTTACAACACGTCACCCAGTGGGTCCGCAGCACCAGCCAGCCAGCTGTCTCTGCATGTGGCCGGCAGAGCGGTAGCAACAGCTGGAGCAAGTGGATGTGGTGTGTGTTTGGAGGATTCAATAATGTCGGAAGTTCTCGCGATGGTTTTTTCTGTTGCACTATGACCATTAGGATTCAGCAAGTCAATATTAAAGTCACCACAAATATTAACCATTTTATCACTGTATTCCGAAAACGACTTTTCCAACCAATTTTCAAATATCTCCAAACTTGAGACTGGAGTTCTGTACACACAGCTTATAACGGCACTCTTTTGTTTTTCCCTAAAAATTTCTATTGATAAACATTCCAATACATTGTCAAGTACCAGTGAAATACAAGCAATAACTTTAAATTTCAGGTGACTTTGTACGTATAGTGCAACTCCTCAGTGTTAATTTTGTCAACGAAAACTTATACGAGAACTATTCGTTGACGACCCATTATTCCGTGACTAATTTGTGACGAGAACGTAAATTTAATAAGTAATGAAAACAAAAACTAAAACAAAATCTCTGAACATCATGAACTGACGACTAAAAATGTGACGAAAAAGCTGATGCTGGCCGTCGGACAAGCTGGGTTATTACAACCATCCTCAAGCCGGGCTCACCGGCTCCGGTCCGGCTCCGTTCCGTCTCCGATACAGAGACGCAGCACCGCAGCAGCACTGTTGTTTGTTGTGCTTCGCTTTTTCTTCTTCTTCTGTGATGTTGTACGGCAGCTTGCATCCCGTTGGTTGCATTACCGCCACCTGCTGGTCATTATTATTTTTTCTTGCAGGCTGTCATTTGTTGCAAGAATTTACAGAAAGAATCTGAAGTTCATATATTTAAATTTTTTCCAACAAGCCATAGATTTTCATATTGATGATACAAGAGTTATATGATACATTCTAAATTTAAATATCTAAACATAATTAAAGATATGCTTACAGTGGAATTTTTACAACCGTGACACGTATCCTTTTGCACTTCTGCTATACTGTGGTTTTATGTTGTGTTGTTTTTATGTGTATATGTATGTTGATGTAGCACTTTGCACTTTGCCCAAGACAAATTTCCTACTGAGACAATAAAGTTATCTATCTATCTATCTATCTATCTATCTATCTATCTATCTATCTATCTATCTATCTAATTTACTACAGTACAACAAAACTGTCAAATTTCATCAAGACTAAAATTAAGACTAAAACTAAAACTAATTTCCACAGACTAAATTCTAACTAAAACAAAACTAAACTAAAATGTGACTTTAACTAAATCAAGTCTTTGGTGAGTGACTAAAACTAAAATGAAATGAAAAATTCATGTCAAAATTAACACTGCAACTCCTCCACCTACTTTGTTGGTTCTATTGACATACTCAAGGTTGTACCCTTCAATTTCGAAATTGATACCTTTTATATCATTAAACCATGTTTCAGATATAGCAATTATACTGAAAGGATATGAAAATTGCTGCAGATAGTCTGTGATCAGGTCAAAATTAGAATACGTGCTCCTACTGTTGAAGTGAATAGTTGAGAATTTCACGTTCACAGAATGAGTGAAATCATTGACAGTATAATTTTTACAGTGTACATTTGCCGGTGAAAAGAACTCATTGTCCGGATCTATATTGTTTTCTACATCCAAGGTGCTATGCTCAGTGTAAGTGAACACTTTCAGTTCTAAATTATCATATTGTTGACATTTTTGTTGAAGCTCTGTGAAACTGTTCATTGAGATGATGTTTAATGTCAGTTATTTATGAACTTGGTATGATTGACATTTACCTCTTGATATCCATTAGAGTTGTGGATCATGTGAATCTGTCCAGTTCACAGAGGGTCTTAACCATAACTTTTGCATCTTCAGGGGACCCATTGAGTTTGATGAAGATCTTGCAATTGTTGACCCAAGTATTCTGGATTTTATTTAGTTTTTTCTGCAGCCTGGCTCTCCTCGTCGGAAAGTTTTTTTCTTCTTCTTTTTCTCCGTTGTCCGGGCGCTGCACAATTTAGCGTGGGCAGGGCGCCTGGACTAAAAGGGTCTGGCGGAAACCCTGCTGTTAACTTCAAATGCTACTTTGTGATAGGTTTTAGCAGTAAGAGATTAGCGTGGTCTAAGCTGACTTTACTTGTGCGTGTTCAACCGTGTTGGTGAAAACACATCACTACTGTAGTTAACAACAGAACAAGGTAAATAGGAGGAAATGGCGAGAGTAAAAGAGTAAATAATCAATCATGGGGCTTTTTCTGAAGCATGTATTAGCCACCCGCAAATTCCTCCACATAATGCATGACCGGAGTTATGTTTTTATTTGTATGTATGGCTTTTTTTTTACAGCCTTGTTTCTGACTACTTTTGTTCAAATTATATTAAAGTTTAAATTTCTTTTTTGACACTTTAAGAAGAGTGTGAATGTTTACTACTGCTTGTTACATTGTGTGTTTACTCAGACAAAATATTTAATTGTTTTGAAAGCTGAATAATGGCTGCACGGTGGCGTGGTGGTTAGCGCTCTTGCCTCACAGCAGTTGGTCCTGGGTTCAAATACCGGCCGGGGCTCGGGGCCTTTCTGTGTGGAGTTTGCATGTTCTCCCCGTGTGTGCGTGGGTTCCCTCCGGGTACTCCGGCTTCCTCCCACGGTCCAAAAGCATGCATGGTAGGTTAATTGGTCACCCTAAATTGCCCCTAGGTATGAATGCGTGAGTGAATGGTTGTCTGTCTCTATATATGTCAGCCCTGCGACTGACTGGCGACCTGTCCAGGGTGTACCCCGCCTTCGCCCACAGCAGCTGGGATCGGCTCCAGCCACCCGCGACCCCGAAAGGGAGCAGCGGCAGAAAATGAAATGAATGAAAGCTGAATAAATGTTCAGAGGACTGGACACGACTAGTTGTAATAGATTTCTTTTAGTTGCTCAGAAATTGCTGCGTTTCACAAAAATGTGATAATTATACATATATATATACACACATATATATATATATATATATATATATATATATATATATATATATATATATATATATATATATCTCTGTCAGCTTGAACCTCACGCACCCAGTATCTTTCAGCTTCTGACAGCTCCTCTGCTGTCAGTTCTCCTCTTCTCTTTTCTTTGGTGCGGCAGTTGAAATTGAACCTTTTGATCCATACGGTAACTCTCAACACAGTTTGTAGTTTACTGTATTTTTCCAGTTGCAGTAAGGGATTTCTCGCCACGTCTTCAGTGTTACTCAACTGAACTGCAACATGACTTGACTTGAGCTCAGTCTTTACATCTTCACCTGAGAGTTCTTCATCAGTTGGCTCTGATTGTTCTGTAGGCTGTCCTCCTGATTTCAAGAAGGAAGGTCCCGACCACCAGAGCTCTTCTTCTCTCAGTTTTGCAGCTGGTTGACCTCTGGTAGTGAGGTCAGCTGGGTTGATTTTTCCGCAGCAGTGTGACCACGATTCTGGTTCTGTCAGTGCTTGTATTTCCATGACTCGATTGGCGACAAACTGCTTCCATTTTTGGGCTGAGTTTCGAATCCAGTGGATTACTATCATCGAGTCTGACCACACACGAAGTTGGCCTGGTTGCAGGTGAAGTGCCTTTAGCAGATTGTTTCCCGTTCTCGCTCCAACTAGGGCACCCATCAACTCAAGGCGGGGTAGAGATATGATCTTTATAGGTGCCACTCTTGATTTAGATGCTACGAGCCTGGTCACGATCTCTCCATCCATCGTCTGCCCTTGCGGGTATGCCACTGCTCCATAGGCCTTCTCACCCGCATCGGTGAAGACATGCAGAAATTGGCTCTGCTCCCCCAAGCGTTTGTCTGTGCCATACCACCTGGGAATGATGATTTGGTGGATCTGAGGCAGCTCCATACACCACTGCTGCCATGCTTCAGAGAGCTCAACAGCTAGCTCTTCGTCCCAGTTGATGCCCCTGCGCCACAGTTCTTGGAAGAGACATTTCACTCTTATGGTGAATGCGGTCAAAAACCCGATAGGGTCGAAGATTCTGGCTGATGATCTTAAAACACTTCTTTTGGTGTTTCCCTTTTCCTTTAGGATATCCATCAGGTGTTTGAGATCAAAGACGAAATCATCAGTGTCTGGCCTCCAGATTAGACCAAGCACCTTGAGCACACAGCCGTGCGTTTCAGCTTCCTGTGAGAAGTCAAGGTCACTGCTTGACCATTTTGCTTTCAGTTCTGAAGAGTTTGTGGTCCATTTACACATGTTCATGCTGGCGTCTGCGAGGATCTCCTTTGCACCTGCTGTCAGTGCGTAGGCTTCCTCCACACTACTAGGTCAGGTCAGGTCAGGTCATCCATGTAAAGTGACTCCTTCAGAATGTTCACAGCATGTGATTGGGTTGCCTCATATTTCTTGAGATGGTTTATGTTGCGAGCAAGAATGGGCTTGATGATACTCCGAAGACCACGCATGTCATTCTCATTATGCGTGGCTTTGTGCTCTGTGCATCGGGTGGTCCTGTCAGCCATATGAATCTGACAACGTCTCTGTCCCTTTCTGCTAGTGATATCTGCAGGAAAGCCTTTTCAGTGTCTCCCATAAAGGCTATCGGATGCTGTCTGAATCTGATCAGGATGGCCAGAAGGTCTGGGTTGAGATTTGGCCCAGTCAGCAGGCAGTTGTTCAGTGATGGGCAGCCATCTTCATGTGACGAGGCATCGAACACCACCCTTAACTTGGCCGTGACCTTGTCTTCTCTTATAACAGCATGGTGAGGTAAGTAATAAGTTCCTTGTTGGTTCGTTGTCTTGTGGAACATCTTCACATATGCCTTGCTGAACATAGTCCTCGATTACATCGTTATATCTTTTGAATAATGTCACATCAGAGTTCAGTTTCTTTTTTAGGGATTCAAACCTTTTCTGGGCGATTCTTTTGTTGTCTGGGAGTTCTGGAGCATTCTGTCGCCATGGCAACTCCACTTCGTATCGCCCATTGGTGTATTTGACTGACCTGTCAGAACTTTGTTTGGCTGTGTGTCATAGGGCGTCTCCTCAGCTTTACCAGTGATGCCCAGTGATTCTATTTCCCAAAAGGCACGCAGCTGTTTTGTCAGTATGTCAGTATCTTCACTTATGCCGATGTGCATGCAAGCAGCCTCATTCATGCTGGACATCGAGACTGGTCCCTGTACCGCCCAGCCCAGCACAGTTTCAACAGCAACCAGCGCTTCTGAAAGTCTCTCAATTTTACCCGTCACTATTTTCCAATAGTAGTCGGCTCCAATCAATACTGACAGTTCTGGGTTCCTCTCATCACTCTTAGAGACATCTGCTAATGTCAGCCCTTTTTTTTTCCCATTTGCTGTTGTATGTTTTCCCCAGTAACCTTTATGACAGCAGAGCATATTTGTGGTATCTGAACAGCGTTGATCTCGATGACCTGTTTGCTGAAAATGTTTTCCAGACCAACCTTTATGACATTGCACTCTTTGATTGCTTGGGTCTGAGATCCAAATGTGTGTAGTTTTAATTGCTCTCTTTGCAGCGTCGGCAATTTCAGAGCCTTCACATGTCCCTCATGGATGAAGCTCCGCTGACTCCCTCCATCAATCAAGCATCGCACCATTTTCCTCCCTCCAGGTCCTTCAATCCATGCTCTTACAGTTTGCAACAGCACTGTTCCCCGTCTTTCCTGATCTCTTGTTGTTACATGAGGGAGCACAGAGGAAACAAGAGCGTCACTTGTTTCTGGTGCAGCAGCATCTGGAGCTTCTGATGGCTCACTCTTGTCACACAAGGTCACATGATGTCTCCCGGCACACACAGTGCACGACACATTTCTCATCTTACAAAATCTCGCAATGTGACGTGGTCCCAAGCATATGAAACACCTCCCCATTTTCTTTAACTTTTCCTTTCTCATGGTGACAGTGTTCTCCTTACACAATGTCGATAAATGGCTGGGGCTATCACAGAACAAGCAGGGGTTTGAGCTTGAGCTTGAACTACCAGTATGGAGTGCTGCAGCCGGTGGCACATTAGCTTTTTTTCCATCTTTTTTCACTGATCGGGGCTGATTTCCGCTGTTGCTTGTGAACAACAGGTGGATCTTTGGCTGTGCTTCCTGTCTTAGTTAAGTGCATCGCACGCTCTCTGCTCTCAACCTCTTGTTGTAAGAAGGTGACAAGCTCCGTAACCTTCCATTCTTGCCCTGCATCATTTCTTCGAGTGAACTCAACAACCAGATCATCAGGAATCACTTGCATCAGTATAGAGCACAACAATCCTCCATAGCTGTCTGGAACCACACCAAGGGATTCAAGGCCTCTGATCTGTACTTCACACTCATCATAGAGCTGTTTCATAGCAACAACATCAGATGATCTCTTCACAGGAGATAGATTCAGTAATTTGGACATGTGTACACTCACAACAAGGTCTTTTCTTCCAAATCTCTTCTTCAGCATGTCAATAGCTGCATCATAGTTACTATCTGTTATCTTCAGCCCAGCCACAGCTCTAGCAGCTGGACCCACCAGATAGGACTTCAGGTAAGTAAGTCTTTCTGTTTTACTTAGGTCGTTATTTTCATGAACGATTCCATTCATGATTTCATGAGTGATGAATTCCAACGTTCTTGCGACGTCCGCATCTAACTCCTCCAATGGTATTTCCTCGTCAATGTCCGGCTCCGACTCCTGGAGGCTTTTTTCCTTCACTGACAGCATGGACAGAAGCTCCATCAAATGATCACAATTCACATTTTCCTGACACGTCTCATCCTGTATGCTCTGCAGCAGCTTCGTGACAGATGCACGCAACACCGTCCGCTTCTGTTTCAGTCTCTGAAATCGCTCCAACATTTTTCCTTTTCAACTGCGTTAAAGACAGTCCGAAGTAGCAGTTATCCTCTGATTAATATAATTCGTCCCCTCTCTCCCGGGTTTCGGCACCAAAAAATGATACAATTCAACTGCTTCTGCTCAAATAAAATGCACAGAGACGGTCCTTCAATTCCTCTTTTTTACTAAAAAACGGTTTGTTGCATCAATAAACCAGATGACAAACTCTTCTGGCGTCTGTCTCGCTGTCTAAACATTCTTCATTTAACATGCACGGAGCCGGGATCTTCTTCTTCTGATGTGTCTGTGCAAAACAAAGTTCAACAAACAAACAGCACATCTAGTGGCCTGAAGTGGAAATGCAACTAAATTAAGCACATCCTATGAAATAATAATGCTTCCTCTTTTAAAGGTGCTGTAGGCAGGATTCAGCATCTCCGCCATCTTGCTTAGGTTTACCTAAGCAAGATGGCGATTTGAAACCCAGCACAGCCAATTCTGTCCTGTTTTCTCTGATATCACGCCCTTACGCAAGTTAAGCCCCTCCCACAAGAATGTGTGACGAACGCCCCTCGACCAATCACGGTTAGAGCCTCAGGGGCTCTTCTGATTGGTCAAAGATACCTGGAGCTGTCGAGATTCCTTTTCAGCTCAGAACAGAGACAGATGGAAACGCTGCGCCCTCGCGGTAGAGCAATTATGCTACACTCCTAAAGAATTGTCAATGGATACTGTAACATTTAATCCAAAGAAAACAGACAAAATAGCATTGACTAGCAAAATCCTGCCTACAGCACCTTTAACCCCTAAAGGTGAACTGTCCAAATAATAATAACTTTAAATCAATACTTAAATAAAATACAACACCATCGTTATGGCTTTCTTTGGTGGCATCTTGTGTGCTCTGTTCTGACCTGGTAGCGAGCGTCGATCACCCTCGGTAGCAGCTTTGAGAGGATCTAGCTAGCAAGCAATGCTAATAACTTTAGCTGGCAGAGATGCTAACCCTCCAATCCCGGTCCACACGAGCAGCAATCCTGGCCATTTGGGCTTGTCCAAAACAATCACTTCATGTGTTCCTCGTATTATGCAGTCCGTAATTTGTAGCTCTCAGGTGTCAAAAGAGAAGAAATATTCGTCGTAGCACACGCGCAGCTTCAACCCGGAATCGGAAGAATACCGGACTGAGTATCATGAAACAGATCAAATCAAGTGCTTCATCTCTTGTAATAGTGTTGTCTTTATTTTGTTATATGTTTTGTTGCTCCATGTGAATTGTATTCGAAAAGTAATAAAAATTAAAGCCGCAAGCGGCATTGGTCGGGACCGAGCCTCCTTGCAGGCCGACAACCGAGGCGTCCACCCACTAACATGGAGTTGTTGACATGTCAGATCCACTAACATAGAGTTGTTAGCATGTCCCATCCACTAACATGTAGCTGTTAGCATTTGTCATCCACTAACATGGAGTTGTTAGCATGTCCCATCCATTAACATGGAGCTGTTAGCATCTGTCATCCACTAACATGGAGCTGTGAGCATCTGTCATCCACTAACATGGAGCTGTGAGCATCTGTCATCCACTAACATGGAGTTGTTAGCATGTCCCATCCACTAACATGTAGCTGTTAGCATTTGTCATCCACTAACATGGAGTTGTTAGCATGTCCCATCCATTAGCATGGAGCTGTTAGCATCTGTCATCCACTAACATGGAGTTGTTAGCATCTGCTATCTGTCACTGGCTGTGTTCGAAACCACATACTGCCTCCTACATCCTTCCATACTCATACTACCCATACTGCATCCTGCATACTCAGTCCATCAGACAGTATGCAAAGCGTTTACACTACAGCATACTACATAATAACCCACAATGCATTGCACTTCTTCCATGAGCAGAAATCAATCTGCTAAAGCTGATTTCATTTTAGCTCTAAACTCGTCAAATGTATAACTTCATCGAGATTTTTTTTTAAATTAGGCGACAAAGTGGTGGTTTGGAGCCCGAGTGTGTTGTTTATTTGTCCGAATACCAGCCGTTTATGATTTTGTTCGGACGAATTCGGCGAAATTCAAGCCAGCCGCAGTGAGCAACACACTTCCGGTTATTTTCACCAAAATAAACCACCCCTTTCCCTTTCTCATGCAAAACAACCTCAGTGATAAATCTGTGCTTTTACTTTGAAAACAAGAAGGCAATCTTTCAGCAATATATCTCGCTTAACATCGCCGTTTGGACCGGTGTCCCGTTAACGGACCGCTTATTATGCCAATTATGATGCTTTACCGACGGAGAGTTTTTTTGGCTCTTCAACAAAGATCAGCTCGCTGTCTTCGGTACATCATGGTCGCTTTCAGCATGGACTAGTTCTCAGATGTAAGGTTTTTTTTTTTTTTTTTTTTTTTTACTATTTTTAATTATTGTCAATCCAATCAGAAATCTCATAACAACATACCTACGAGCACAAACAATGGAGGGAAGATTAAATCTAGAACCATACTCGGCTTGCTAAATGTACATCATGAAGAAACAGTCACTGTGAACTGAATAAAGTTTATTCAAATGTCCGTCGCGTTGCATCTTGCGCAATTTCAGTATGAGTAGTGAACACACGATGTATACTCAACATTTCTGGCGAATGCAGTATGCATCCGGGAACTTCTCGCATACTCAAAATCGCATACTGCCAGTGTAAACGCTCTGCATACTCAATAACTTAGTATGAGTAGTAGGTAAGTACGCGGTTTCGAACACAGCCACTGAATGAAGGCACTGAGTGTCAGAGTTTGATTGACAGGTGCTGTCAGCTGTGTAATTGCACTGTACGCCCATATATGGTCATGTCAGTTAGAGTGGAGAGAGGAGAAAATAAAAAAATAAAAGGTTTTTTTTTGGGAAACAACTGCTCCTTGTTCCTTTCCTGTTTGGCAAAACTGAACAAACAACATCACATTTGAGAGGAAAATTAGTTCTTTCAGTTGATGAGGCTTTCAGAGCAGTCAGACTTTTAGTTTGGACTGCAGAGGCCTCAGTTTGTGAGAAGCGTGAGATTTTTCCCCATCCGCCTCCATTATAACTGGGAGCAAAAAAAAAAAAAAAGCGGAGCGCACATCTTTTCATACCTGTGAAAACATACATATAACATGAAATTTTCCCCACTTATGTTACATCATCTTGTTCGGGAGAACCCGGTGTGGCTTTACGTGTGCTTGGTTTGTTGATAGGAGTGACAGTATAGCCACAATCTCCAGCTGTTCGAGGTGCTGAAAAAAGACGACTTTTTTCCTTTTTTCCCCATTATAACGGATGAGGGCCGGAGCAAGGCAGGATTTCAGACTTCCAACTTTGAATGCTAATAAAATCCACACCATAATACTGTCTTCCACTAACATGGAGTTGTTAGCATGTCCCATCCACAAACATGTAGCTGTTAGCATTTGTCATCCACTAACATGGAGTTGTTAGCATGTCCCATCCACTAACATGTAGCTGTTAGCATCTGTAACAGCGAACTTGTTAGCATGTCCCATCCACTAACAAGTAGCTGTTAGCATCTGTCATCCACTAACATGAAGTTGTTAGCATCTCCCATCTACTAACATGGAGCTGTTAGCATCTGTCATCCACTAACATGGAGTTGTTAGCATGTCCCATCCACTAACATGTAGCTGTTAGCATCTGTAACAGTGAACTTGTTAGCATGTCCCATCCACTAACAAGTAGCTGTTAGCATCTGTCATCCACTAACATGAAGTTGTGAGCATCTCCCATCTACTAACATGGAGCTGTTAGCATCTGTCATCCACTAACATGGAGTTGGTAGCATGTCCCATCCACTAACAAGTCGCTGTTGGCATCTGTCATCAACTAACATGAAGTTGTTAGCATCTCCCATCCACAAACATATAGCTCTTAGCATCTGTCATCCACTAACATGGAGTAGTTAGCATCTCCCATCCACTAACATGGAGTTGTTAGCATCTCCCATCCACTAACATGGAGTTGTTAGCATCTCCCATCCACTAACATGGAGTAGTTAGCATCTCCCATCCACTAACATGGAGTAGTTAGCATCTCCCATCCACTAACATAGAGTTGCTAGCATCTCCCATTGACTAACATGTAGCTGTTAGCATCTTCCATCCACTAAAATAGAGTTGTTAGCATCTACCACCCACTAACATGCAGCTGTTAGCATCTCCCATCCACTAACATGGAGCTGTTAGCATCTCCCATCCACTAACATGGAGTTATTAGCATGCCCCATCCACTAACATGGAGCTGTTAGCTTCTCCCATCTGCTTTTGACAGTCACTCAATGAAGGCACTGAGGCCGTTTCTCAATTCTTAGTCCGCAAGTGCGCACTCGTGGACTTGGAGAGTACACACCTGTTAGTTGGACTTCGAGTCCAGACTTTCGACGAGGCAAGAACGCATCGAATTATTGCGCAATTGGAACATGCGGACTTGATGACTTCATCGTGTGTCTACAACACACTGATAGTTATCTGATAGTTGTCATTCATTCATACATTAAAACATTGATCAAAGAGCAACATAAGATGAGTGTTTATAGCGGCCAGTGATCAGGAAGTATTAGAGGAAGACAGTAATTGTTGTGGAACAAGTTTATAAAGCAAGTCGCTGCATTAAATATTGGAAAAAGGTTAAAATGACAATACAGGATGATCTACACAGAAAAATGTGGCAAAACTGCTTGTACCTATTCTGTCACATAAACGCTGTGTGTAATACAGCGTTACTCTAACTTCGAGCCTACCTGCCCTCCTAAACAGCTTTTCAATTAGTGTTTAACTACTTGGAGCTGATCTCAGAAGAAATGCAGCTGATCAGACGTTTCTACAAACACAATTATTTCACTTTGTTTTACTGCCTGTCATACCTGTGTGCCTTCTGTCCTCCGTCTGCTCCGGTCTTCATGTGCACTGACTTACATGAGTCTAATATACATTATATAGTTAAACACATCATTATCACTATTCAGTTCTCTCTTCAGTAAATACATCAATGTGTTGCAAAGAGAGATATTAATCATAAACAGATGTCTAACAAAGTCAGGAGTTCAAGGAAAATGTATTAAACTTCAACAGAACCTTCAAGAATAAAAGCAAAAATAAGTGGAAAGATCAGGAAAGTTTAAAAAATGACATGTTTTTAAAAGTTCTACAGTTCTTTCTTTTATTTACCCGGAACAACAACAACATGAACAGGTCAATGATAAAGAGGTCATGTGACTCCAGTCTTCAGGGGTTCCTGGGAGAACAGATTCTACAGATTCTGCTCCAGGAAAAATCCCCTGGATTGAGTCAGGAGCTCCGGTCTGGTTCTGCAGGGTTCTGGACCGTCCTCAGTGTTGAGGATCAGCTGATGAACCTCATCTCAGTGATCCACTTCCAGACAGGTGGAGGAACCTGGAGCTTTGCTGTCCTGGTCTTCAGGCATTTCTCCGTCCTGCTGGAGTCGCTGATGAAGCCACATCAGAACTCTTCCTCCTGCAGAACCACAGAAACAAATTTTACCTAAACAGAGAGTTTCCCCTCCATCATACCGAGGGGTGTTGGTGATGCCAAAGGGAGGTTTACTGAGGTCTATATTGACAACCTGGGATGTGATGAGGCCTGGTCCTGCTCAGATCCACCATGAACCAGCTGGTCCTGTCTCCACCAGCTGGTCCTCTGCTGGGTGGAGGTTCAGACTCAGACCTGCTGCACCCAGGAGCCTTTATGACTCCAGACTGACAACCTGCTGGAAGGAAGAAAACTTTATGTCAATAACCAGAAACACAAACATGTCCACAGTGAATTTTTACCATAACATCACAATTTATCAATCACAGGAAGCCTCTCTGGTGTCATTCAAAGTACAGAAACAGGTCTGATACCTTGGATCAGGCCTTCAGATTATGCCTCTTATATTTATATCTTGTTTGGTGTCACAGCCAACCCTGCAGACGTCCCAAAGTCTCTGAGGAGGACAAAAAAAAAGAATCACACTCTACCAACTCAACATTTGTATGAATAATTCATACCTGCATTAATTGAAGCATGGAAAAACAAACCTCCCTCCATCCACATCTGGCTGCAGATCACCTCTGGACCAGGTTCTGGTTCCTCAGGAGTCCCTTGATTGAAATAGTTCATAGTTTTTTGTCTGAATGCACAACATTCACCAATATAACGAGTAGAAGACATTAGCATCAAGCTACAGTCCGGCATGTTTACATGTTTAAGCATGTTCATTAATGTGCACTGTCCCATTCAAATAAACACATAAAAATTAAATCACATAAAAAAAAATACTCTGAAACAGATTACATTGGACCAAGGCACCGGATTCACACAAAACGATCAATGTCTCATGTTTAACCTCAGCGGAGAGTCACAGCCTGCTGCAGCCGACATGCAGCAGCTCAGCACCGGCTCGCCTCGTTAAGCCGTCCGGTCCCCAAATGTCCGAAATCGTTGGAAAAAAATTCAAATAAGCTTGATGTGGACAGACTGACCCCATATCAACATTCTAAACAGCTATATTCTCGCCTAAAATACCGTTAAAACTACGTTCTGTTAAACAATAACGCTAATATTTCATAGTTTTTTTTACTCACCTCTGTGTGTTTACACCTCAGGCATGTCTTGCGAAACGCATTCTGGGTAATTTCGCTTCTCAAGTCTGCACAAGTCTGGTCCGATGCAGACTCGGTAAAGTGGGCGGAGTTAGTCACATCCGGGTATTTTATGCGGACTTGGTGAGATGCGAACTTTGAATTGGAACAGTACTTGGTCTCTGACTGATGATGTTTCACGAGTCCGTGAGTTCACAAGTACAGAGAAGTACGCGTATTGAGAAACGGCCTGAGTGTCAGAGTTTGATTGACAGCTGCTGTCAGCTGTGTAACTGCACCGTATGCCCATATATGGTCATGTCCGTTAGAGTGGAGAGAGGAGAAAATAAAAGCTTCTGTTTGGGAAACAACTGCTCCTTGTTCCTTTCCTGTTTGGCAAAACTGAACAAAAAATATCACGTTTGATAGGAAAATTTGTTGTCTTTCAGTTGGTGAGGCTTTCAGAGCAGTCAGACTTTTAGTTTGGATTGTAGAGACCTCAGTTTGCAAGAAGTCCGAGATTTTCCCCCATCCGGCTCCATTATAACTGAGAGCAAAAAAAATGCAGAGCGCACACCTACTTTTACCTGTGAAAACGTACATATATCATGAAATTTTCCCCACTTATGTCACATCATCTTGTTCGGGAGAACCTTGTGAGGCTTTACGTGTGCTCGGTTTGTCGATAGTAATCACGGTATAGCCACAGTCGCCACTTGTTCGAGGAACTGAAAAAAGGCGACTTTTTTCCTTTTTCCCCCATTATAACGGATGAGGGCAGGAGCAAGGCAGGATTTGAGACTTCAAAATTTGAACACTAATAAAATCCACACCGTGAGACTTTTGACAAAGTTGTTCACAACTTTTGTAGAGAAATTTGTCCTCTATCAGGTCGCGTGACTCTTATGTCTGTACGACAGACGGTCTCGGAGGAGATAATTTTTTCGTGAGGAGTGATTTTGAGCGAAATTTTACTTTGAAAGGGAAATCGTGAACTTCCTGTTGGATTTAGGTCAGGGGTGTCAGTGAGTGAAATTTAAATCTTGATGAGACGAACGTGTGAGTGTTGGTTTGATCTCTCTGCGACATTCCTGCGGGCCGTAGTGACTGTTTTAGACGTTTTTTGGGATATAGGTGGCGCTAGAGAGCCGATGGTGTGTGTTTTTGGATTTTATAAAATTTTTCTCCGGTCATGATGTGCATCATGATGTGCGCAGTTTGGTGAGTTTTCGTGCACGTTTAGGGGGTCAAATTGGCGTTTATTTGGGCGTTAGTATAATAATAGAGAACGACGACGACGACAATAAGCGAACGAATAACAATAGAGACCTTGCCCTCCGCAGGCCACCATGCCCTCCGGGGCTCGGTCCCTAATAAGTGTTCTTTTAAAAGGTAGCAGGTCTAGAAGTAAAAGAAAATCCCAGACTAAGACGCAGCACTTCTTCTCTCCATCCTATTGTATGTATAAAATGTTATGTACCAACTCTGAAGAGTCTTTGTTTCTGCTGCTCATCAGGCACCCTGACAAACGGACAGAAGTTCGATTCCTCCAGAGACCGAGATGAGCCTTTCAAGTTCAAACTGGGACATGGCCATGTTATCCGTGGTTGGGATGAAGGTGTCGCCCAGGTAAGAAGGAAAGCTGGTCTCCCTGGAAATGGTTGGTTTGACACCTCGACTTTTTGTTTGAGTTTTGGTCCTTTGTATCTTTGTTTGGGGAGTGTGGATTGTAGAAAACTGCACAAAACATGAAGCCTCCGGTGCAGGCCTAATTCCTGGATTAATTCCTGTGTTTGCAATGAGTGTGTAATGTTGACACTGTAGAAGAGAAGGTTTTTGAATCGAGTAAACAAGAGTGATAATAGAAATTAGAATGAACTTTTTGTTTGTATTCTAATTAGGGACCGAGCCCAGCAAGGTCTCTATTGTTATTCGTTTGTTTATTGTCGTCGTCGTTCTCTATTATTAGGGACGGAGCCCGGAGGGCATGGTGGCCACAGGCCACCATGCCTGGAGGGCCAGGTTTCTATTGTTATTCGTTCGTTTATTCGGGACCGAGCCCGGATGGCGTGGCCCGGAGGGCAAGGTCTCTATTGTTATTCGTTCGTTTGTCGTTCTATATTATACTAATGCCCAAACAAATGCAAATTTGACCCCCTAAACATGCACAAAAACTCACCAAATTTGGCACGCACTTCATTACCGGTGAAAAATTTTATAAAATGGAAAAATTAATCCCATCTGCTCTCTAGCGCCACCTAGAAACAGTAAAATTGTTGCCACGGCCCGCAGGAATGTCGTACGGCCTGGTCACAATCAACATTGACTCCAGGTGGACAGCAGACTAAAAAACTCAGCCTCAACAAACTGTGCCAATTTTTATTTTCACTATACTACAGTTTTTGAGCAATCAGATGCAAAAAAATTCATCCAGTAATCTTATTTGGTAGTAAAATGGTGATCAGTTAAAGATGTCGAGGTAAAATGGGGTATGGACTCTACATTAGCATGACTTGGATAGCATAACAAGACTTAAAACAGATGAAGAGCATCACTACAACTTAATAAACTCAGTTGTTTGTTTAATTTAGTAAAATATATGAACAGAACTCTGCTTTATTGCCCATCAAATGACCACAAAAGACTCTATAACGTGCAAATGTGATGAAATATGTGGAAAATAAATTATCTTTTCTGCAAACTTAATATAAATGTCTGCACATACAATTTGCACATTGCTGGATTGCTGTAATTTATGTTTCTTAACTGATTTGTATCAAATGAACAACAACTGCATTATTTCTGAAATCTTGACACTCAGAAGTTTGTAAAACGTCCTATCGGGCCGATGAATCGGCCAATCCGATGAATCGGTCGACCTCTAACTGGTAGTGCAGTGAAATAACATAAAGTCACTGAAATTGTTGTTTAAATTATCTGGCAATTACCATTACCAAATATACCAAATGAGAATGTTCCCGTAGCATTATGCGAGTTATTCAAAAAGAGGAATTTTGGAATTCAAAGTCCTTGCTTCGATTCTCTGTGTTAGTTTTCTGTGGGTAAAAGATGTACTTTTAGGCAAATATGTTGTCTTGAGAGTTGTAGATAAATACACCCCTTTTCAACATGCTCACATGTTCCAATAATATCAAGAATTTCAACTTCTAAGTGGAATAACAAAATGCGAGGGTATGGACACTACACGGGGTACGGACACTACAATTGCAAACAACAGATCCCATTTGCAACTGTTGTAATATTAATTGTGTGCACTATATCCAACTGGAGATTGTGGCTATACCGTGACTCCTATCAACAAACCGAGCACATGTAAAGCCTCACCAGGTCCTCCTGAACAAGATGATGTAACATAAGTGGGGATAATTTCATGTTATATGTATGTTTTCACAGGTATGAAAAGGTGTGCGCTCTGCATTTTTTTTGCTCTCAGTTATAATGTAGCCGGATGGGGAAAAATCTCGCGCTTCTCACAAACTGAGGCCTCATTGGTCCAAACTAAAAGTCTGACTGCTCTGAAAGCCTCACCAACTGAAAGACAACGAATTTTCCTATCAAATGTGATATTTTTTGTTCAGTTTTGCCACACAGGAAAGGAACAAGGAGCAGTTGTTTCCCAAACAGAAACTTTAAAGCAGAACTTTGCAACTTTTTTACCTCAATAAATGTGTTTCAGAATACCTGTGGGGGTAAACAAAGACTTGTCACGGTGATTCGCCTGTCCCTTCACTCTCCGCGGGGTCTGTGTCCTGAAAACAGTGCTTGCAATTTCAGAGGAGCGGACCCGACTACATCTCGCGAGAACAAACCTGCTTTACGGCACTCATACGGGATTACAAGCATAAAAGCTGTTGGAGTGTGATATCATTGTGTTGCAATAGACGATCTTTGCATGATGTGTTGATTGGTTCTAATTTCCGTTTGGTAACTGAAAAATAAAGAGGAGTGGCGCCTCCTCTCGTAGACGTGAGCGCAAGTGAGTTCGCTGCACTGAGCTGAAAGCATCTCCGAGTGTGTTTGTTTTCCAATAAGTTTGAGCGTGCCAGGCAGGCATGTCTACGACAGAGGGAGCAACCGGAGGAGGTAGCGCGAGGAACTGCCACTGCAGAAGATTTAACAAAAGCGCGTAAAACAAACATGAAACCCTCGCTAGCGTTAGCAACGCCACCCATAGGTGCTCACGGATGGCAGAACCAAAAAGACAAAAAAAAACTTTGTCTAACAAGTGGAAAAAAACGACACGGGAGTGGGACGCTCTCTGCACGGGGGAGGGTGGTGGTGGTGGTGGTGATGGGGGGGGGGGGGGGGGGGGGGGGGGGGGGGGGGGGGGGGGGGGTGGGGGGGGGGGTGATGCGGAGGACGTTTACGACAGTAAGCTTTCACAGGAGACCAGTTGGGGGAGCGCTAAAGCAAATCTTGCATAGTACAGCTTTAATTTTCTCCACTCTAACAGACATGACCATATATGGGCATACGGTGCAGTTACACAGCAGACAGAAGCTGTCAATCAAACTCTGACACTCAGTGCCTTCATTCAGTGACTCTCAAAAGCAGATGGGAGAAGCTAACAGCTCCATGTTAGTGGATGGGAGATGCTAACAGCTCCATGTTAGTGGATGACAGATGCTAACAGCTCCATGTTAGTGGATGACAGATGCTAACAGCTCCATGTTAGTGGATGGGACATGCTAACAACTCTATGTTAGTGGATGACAGATGCTAACAGCTACATGTCAGTGAATGGGACATGGTAACAACTCCATGTTATTGGGTGGACGTCTCAGTCGTGGGCCGGCGGGGAGACTAGGTCCCGACCAATGCCGCTTGCGGCTTTAATTTTTTTTTTTCTTTTTTCAGCGTGAGAAGTACAATGTGTGGCGTGAGTGCGTGACAAAAGACCGACATGTGTGACTGTCTCGCTCAATGTGTGAGACTTGAGAGCCCTGCAAGTTTGCATAGGGCTGACTTGACTGTATCCCGTTTGACTGTCCTGCAGTGACGAAGTACAAAACCGTTCATTCTTCTAATGCATAGAATGACTACATTACATTGTTGTTCTGTATTCTACCAGAAGAATGAGAAAATAGAATATTAAGGCAAAAATATTTCACAGATTTTACTTTGAAATTGCTTATTTTGGAACATGTATTGAGTTTCTTTCCAGCACCCGACTTGCTAGCCCCCGGCGCCCGGAAAAACAGGATGCTAGCAAAAAGTTTCCGGAACTATGGACGGGCTCAGTAGCCAGACCCACGCCAGCCGACAGAGGGGGACAAACGGGTCTGTTGTCCCGGGGGGGGGGGGGGGGGGGGGCCAGATCCGGGCCCTCATTAAATTCAGGAATACATTTTCAAAAACTTTAAAAAATAGGCCTATTTGTGGAGGGAAAATCTAATTATTTGAGTTACATAAATGGCTTTTTTTTTTTTTTTTCTTTCTAACCGTCGCTGAGACTGTGGTTAAGAACTCCAACCCCAACACTAAAATGGTTTGGCCAAGACATCATAGATGATTTTGCCACAAGGAAAGTTCAGCGCATGGCATCTGGAGTCAAATCTAAACCTGTCCCACCAGCAGTAGTCTTAAAGCAATGCTATGCAACTTTTTTACCTCAATCAATGTTATGCAGAATCCCTGTGGGGGTAAACAAAGACTTGGTGCAGTGATTGGCTGGTCCCTCCCCCCCCCCCCCGGGGTCTGTCCTGAAAACAGTACTTGCAACTTTCAGAGGATCGGACCGACTACATCTCGCGAGAACAAACCTGCTTTTCGGCACTCAATAAAAGCTAAAGGATAAAAGCATGTAAAACAAACATGAAACCCTCGATAGTGTTAGCAACGCCACCCTGAGGTGCTCACAGATGGCAGAACCAAAAGGACAGAAAAAACCTTTGACGAGCGGAAAAAAAGGAAACGGGAGTGGGGCGCTCTCTGCACGTGGGGGGGGATGGGGGGGATGGGGGGGGTGCAGAGAATGTTTACGACAGTGAGCTTTCACGGGAGACCAGTAGGGGGAGCGCGAGAGCAAAAACTGTATAGTTCTCCTTTAATGGTAAATATTCATTCATTTCTGTAGGGCTGTGCGGTGTGACGGTAGAAACAATATAAATGTAGCCACGGTAGAGATTATCGCTCTGCTGTCATCTGACCTGATACAGTTTAACTGCTACTACGTAAATAAAATGTGCAGAAAGATCATTCAGTCCTTCTCTTTTACTGAAAAACGCTGCATCACATCATTGAACACGTTCCTGCTTCTCCTGGTCACGTCTTGCCGGCTAACACTCTTTCTACCAACATGCAGAGAGCCTGGCTTCAGGGGCCTTCTTCTTCTGTGTTGTCTGTGTGAAAATAAGGTTGAACATGCCCAAGTTCAAATGCCCAAACAAAAAGTGGCCCAATGCCAAATCAAGTGCTGACCCCTGTGCTATATAATCTGGACATGGTTTGGCTTCAAAGTAACTTCACTTATGTTATTTAATAGTGCTATGGTAACTTTTAAAGGTGCATTAAGGAGTTTTTCAACTATAAAAATACTTTTTTTCCACCATAAATATGTTACACATTTTTAATGATGTGTACAATGTGCCCTGACATATTCATTACCAGAACCTCTAACAGCGCTAAGTTGTCACTTGAAAGTCACAGTGCCGGTCCGGCACCAGAATTTTTTTGGGGAGAATTTGTAAGGAATGACGTAATGCACGCTCCGGCTGTCCTGATGGAGTTAAGTTTCATTTTGTCTGCCATTACTCCGCCAGATGCTTAGTGAGCAACAACTGAGCAGGATCTTCCAGAAAGTCAGAACAGACTGGCCTCTAGCACTGCCACAGCTCCACACAGACTCCACCAGGTAAAAGAAACTTACATTTTACTCGAGCGCTACTAAAAGAGCGAGGAAGGAGTTCCCCTCTTCCGTGCACGCGAACCACAGGCAC
The DNA here is from genome assembly GCF_902148845.1 of Salarias fasciatus. Classification (NCBI taxonomy): domain Eukaryota; kingdom Metazoa; phylum Chordata; class Actinopteri; order Blenniiformes; family Blenniidae; genus Salarias; species Salarias fasciatus. The sequence goes on from NC_043762.1 coordinate 31,513,013, forward strand.
GAGTGTTTCACTAAGCTTCATTACGTCCAAGACCTGCAGGGGGCGCTGTTTCGCATAAAACGTGCAAACTCCTTAATGCAGCTTTAAGAAACTATGCTGTAATTTGTATATCAAATTATACCATGATATATACCGTCTACCGTGTAAGGTTCAAATTATACCGTGATATAAATTTTAGGTCATATCGTCCACCCCTACTGCGATGTATACCGTTACCATGAAGGGATTTAGTTTATGTTGTGGTATGAAGTGGGGGACTGAGGCCTTGTTCATGAGAGTGGTGGCAGGCAGGAAGAAACTGTTCTTGTGTCCTGAGGTTCTGGTCCTGGTGGACCTCAACCTCCTTCCAGAGGGGAGAGTTCGGAAGAGTGGGTGACCAGGGTGGGAGGGATCGGCCACCATCTTGCCTGCACGGCTCAGGGTCCTGGAGGTGTCAAGGTGGTGTAGAGAAGGCAGGCTGCAGTCAGTGATCTTCTCTGCAGAGCGGATGACTCTCTGCAGTCTGTCCTGGTCTCTGGACTCTCTGCAGTCTGTCCTGGTCTCTGGACGTGGCTGCAGTGAACCAGATGGTGATGCAGGAGGTGAGGATGGATTCCATGATAGGGTTTTTTGAAAAGGGGAACCACCAACCTGGTCTGCCAATCCAGAATCACTGTCCCTGACCGCCACGCGATGTTACGGAGACGTGTCAACCAAGACAGTCCCTGCACATCCACAGACTTAAGGTATTCGGGGCGAATCTCATCCACCCCCGGTGCCTTGCCACCGAGGAGCTCACCAACCACCTCGATGACTTCAACTTGGTGATGGATGAGTCCACCTCTGAGACCTCAGCCTCTGCTTCCCCCATGGAAGTTGTGAAGGCCTTCCACTGCCCTCTTTGTTTCATCCCTCCTTTTGGGGGGGGGGGGGGGGTGCGCGTGCGTGTGCATCGGTGTGAATACGTCTGCTTTCAGTGACATTTAAGGCATAGCGCCCCCACGCTTCAATGGTGAGGACAAGTACTGCATGCAGGCCGGCATCTTTATTAAAGTGAAATTGTGACGCGCAAATCATACATTAAAATTGGCCTAATTCTGCATATGATCCATGATTATGATCCTACAAAAAAACAATAATAAAATAAATGAAATGCATGGGGGAAACAGCATTTTCCCAAGATTTGTCCCCCCCCCCCCCCCAAAAAAAAACAAAACAAAAAAAAAAAAAGTTTGTTACACTTCAGTCTCTATCAGCCTGTCCTCTCCTCCGTATAAGCTGCAGCAGAATGGATCAAGATTACCTATGATATTAGAATATTTACATTTTCATAGTGCCATTCACACTGAGCACTAACTATAAAAAGTACTGTTTTAAAATAGTTTTAAGTCAAGTGGGCGGTACCTCTGAGTGGACATACTGTTCTACTGTATCAGTACTAAAATAAATGGCATTGATTGAAACAAATGAGTTTTCATTACTGATACATGACAAATTCCAGTGGTTCAGTTACAGTGGTTACAACAGTGTCATGTCAAGTTGCCTGTATAGAGGATGCACGCTTAGCGTGCGTGTCCGGGCCAGTGAACATCAAAATCCACTGGCCCGGGGGGGCCAATTTCCCTTAATGTCTACCCCTGAAGTGCTACTCAAAATATTTTGCCAAGGTTGGCAGGTCTGCTTGCTTTGGACCTCGTTATTTCCTTCAGGCTTTCTTTCTTCCACTGCTCATTTCATGCCACTCTAGACATGTGTTTTCACAGGTTGTGGGGTACCTCTGCTACCTAAGCATTCCCTGTATTTCTCTTGGACTTGACATTTTAATATTTATAATAAAAAGTAACTATGTGAAGTTTTATCATTTGGTAAATTGTTTAATTGCCTCTGCCATATATTTTTCAGCTAAATTCTTTTCCAAAAGAGCCCACCCTGAGAAGTGAGATTACAAGTGCTTCCTATGCAAAAATCCAGAGTCCTTTTGTGTTGAGAAAGACACTGCAGCATGTGTTGTGTTAGTGTGATCAGTTGAAAATAGTGCAAAGTCTTTTTTTGAATGTGTTCTAGTTTTGTGTTTTACTGTGGTAAATGGGGATTTTATTTCCTCAAATAATAAAAGCTCTCAATAGTGGAATTCATTAAGCTCAAAATAGATGAAGATAAAACTGTTTTATTTTTAATTAGATGATATCTGAGGGCTTCTGCAGTGGCTCTTCTTGAGATATTACATATGAAGTGTAGCAAAGTGAACAAGCCTCAGTGGTACTTTCCGCTATAACAGTTTTTTTTTTTTGTTGTTTTTTTCAGTTTACAAAATTCAATGGAGCTGAAGTGACACTTGGTGTGAAGCACTTCTTTGGCCTGAATGTAACTTGATTAGCCACTGTGTCTGCTTTTTTTGTAACTTGGTCCTCATCACCTTCACAGATGACCCGTGGCCAGGTGGCCAGGCTGACCTGCACCCCGGACTACGCGTACGGCGACCGCGGATTTCCACCCATCATCCCAGGAAATGCCACTCTCATCTTTGAAGTCGAGTTGCTGGGGTTCAGTTAAAAGTGAACCATGGAATGTTTTTTTTTTTTTTTTTTTTTTTTTTTTTCTTGCTAAAGTGTCACTTGGAACATAACGTGAAGAATTAATCTAACCAGGTGACAAGAAATGCTTACGCTGAGAACCAGTTGAGACGATTTATTTGTTTAGCATGCCTGTCAGTAACGGATCCCATCAAGCCAAAATATGACTTACTTTAGTTGTAGTTGCAGCATCACATGAGCCAAGCAGAAACATCATCTCTTATCATTTCTATCTTTTAAAGACATTAATCCCAGAACTTTTAAAATGTAATCTGAACCTTTAAAGTGTTTGTAGGTATCTGAGTCCAGTGAAATGATATAAAAGTTTGTGATCTGACATTGTTCTGTGAGGTTTAGGTTGTTGTGTTCACTCTCAGGATTCATCTTGCATTCACAGTTTTACTTGTGAAATCATTCACTTAACATTCGGTTCTTTAGATCTTACAAGTTGCAAACTCCTGTTTGCTGTGAAGTCAAACGATGTGAACCTCAGTGACAACATACCTGACATTAAATGCATGTTGTTGAGCAAAGCTCATAAGGTTTGAATCCTTTTGGCCTCACTTTTAAATCAAGTTAGTTTATGGTCAATGGTACAAGTATTTCATAGTCACGGCCTTCACGAGAAACTTGTTTTATGTCCTGTCATTACCTGAAATGCTTATAGTTTAGCATAAGGTATTTAGCATTATGTTATTCTAAAGTGTCCTTCTGTTGTATGCTATTACAAATAACCTTTTTTGGGGTACCTTTCTTTTACTATCAGAATTGGCTGACCTGTTTTACACATTCAAGCAATAAAAGTGGCTTACTGTCAAAATGTCTATTTTATTATAGAATATATCAATGTTTAATGGCCTGTGTTCTGAAGAAAGACTTTGGATCAGATATTATTTTTCACTCGCAAAATATACATTTTAATGCACTTGGGGAAAAATGTAATTCCATGTGAGTAAAAAGCAGAAGTGGAAAGAGTACTGAAAATTTGTACTCAACTACAAGTAGGTGTTCGAAAAATAGAAATTATTCTTTTCAAAAACTGTTCAGTGTTCTATTCTATTGGGTAGTTCAAATCATATAATATATATTTAATTCATGTATTAGGTAGTTTAAATAATGTATGGGCTCTATGCAAAACTCAACCATTCCCTGAACTTGTTTAATTCATGTTTTAGGTGGTTTATATTATGTAGTGGGTAGTTTCAATCATGTATATGGAGGCAATGCTTGGTTTAAGTCATGTATTAGGTAGTATTGCGGCTCCCCCTTTGCAAGTCCTTATGGCCGCCGAGAGTGAGAGATCGGGTCCTGGGGTTGTATATTTGAGACGTGCAAATAGTTTAACATGCAAAAATACGCTCTGATCCAAAGCTAAGTTTGGTGCATTTATTGCAGGGCAAACAGACAGAGCTATCAGAGCGCAGCAGTAGGATGACGGTGACATGAAAAGCCAGATAGTAGAACTGTTAAAAATAGATATGGAAAAATGAGTGCGGTCAACAAAAAAATACGGTTACTTCCAACCATGACTCTTCATCTGCGCCATAGGTGAGTGCAGCCACTCTCACTTGCACACACCCACTCCATGTGAAACCCCGCTTCTGCAACACACACATCCACACTTAAACAGTGCACCTTCACCTCATTCTGTCTGCTACACACCAGCCCCTAATTATTAGGTTACACATAATAATTCACATCAAAACACATAATAGGAGACAAAAAAAAATAATCATCTTCAAATCTTAAATGCCACGTGTCTAATAAACCTCTCAAGCTCATGAATAGATGAACAGGTATTCCTTCTTCTGGTCATCAGTATGACCAACGAGTCAATAGTCCAAACAGAAACAGAAGTTCTCTCAGTCAAAGTCCGGAAAAACAGTCTTGGTATAGGTCAGCAACGTCCTTATGCTGCCTCCTCTGCTTCCAGCAACAAACGGACCTTGGATCTGGGTCTGTCCAAGCAGCTCGTTCTAGTCTTGATCTGAACTTGCCGAACAAAAAACACTTGCGTCTGGAAACGTCTGCACATGTCCAGGACTTACAAGGTAACGTACTGTCCATAAGAAGCACCAGATCTCCTGCGACAAGGTTTCTCTACAATCCAGTCCATCTCTGCCGTTCAGATCTGCTGCTTGAAGCTCTCCTGATCCTGGTACTGATCCTTCATCTGGGCCTGGAGCTCCTTCAGGTGCTTGAGCGCCTCGTTCTTGTTGGCCATGTCGATGGCGGCCTCCAGTTCCTTCAGCTGAGTCGTCATCTCCTCCGGCTGCTGCTCCATGGCCCGTCTGGACTTCTCCAGCTCGTGGGCCTTCTTGACCACATCGTCCTTGGAGGACAGCAGGTCCTTTTTCTCCTCCATCAGCATCTGTTCAAACTTCTTCTTCTTCTCCGGGTTGGAGGCGATCTGCCGCAGGTGTTCCTGGTCCATCAGGATGTTGTCCAGCTCCTGCTGCTTCAGCTGCAGCTCCTTGTTCTGGCGCTCCATCCGGACCCGGGAACGCTCCACCCGCTGGGAGCTGCTGCGCTTGGCCGCCAGCTCCACATTAATCTGGTCGGCCTGCAGCATGGACTTCTTGAGCCGGTCGCTGGTCAGTTCCTCCTCCAGCTGCTCCTACAGCTGGGTGATGCGAGCCTCCAGCTGCCACTTCTCCTCCATGGCCTGAGCGTTCTTGGTTCCCTGGTTGTTGATCTCGTCCTGCAGCTTTTCCCGCTCCTGCTGGGCCTGCCTCTTCATCCCCCAGCTGCTCCCACAGGCTGTTCTGGTCCTCCTCCATCTGCTGCAGTCCAGTGCTCTGATACAGCTTCTGATGCGTCTCCTCCTGGAGCAGTTCCTGAGCATCCTGCAGCTGAGACTCCACGGTTGAGAAGTCTTTGGCTGCCTTGATGGATTTTCCCTCCACGTCGTTCAGCACCAGGTTCACACTCTCCACCTCCAGCTGCCTCAGACATTTAGCTCTGTGGAACAGAACTCTAGGATTGCCTCGGGGGCTCCTGACTACAGCTGCAACTATCAAGTAGTTTTGGAATCGAGTACTCTGTTGATTATTTCTTCGAGTAATCGAGTACTTTCCATTTTGGGTCACGTGGTGCGCATTCCATGCATGCGCACTGATCCACGCATCCTTGGGGAGCTTTTCTGTTGCTCCAGACTGTTTATCTGCGCTTTTATTACAGATTATTTATAGAAAATGAAGTACATACACTCAACAAAAATATAAACGCAACACTTTTGTTTTTGCTCCCATTTTTCATGAGTTGGACTCAAAGATCTAAAATTCATTCCAGATAAACAATATTACAATTTCTTTCAAAAGTTGTTCACAAATCTGTCTAAATGTTTGATAATGAGCACTTCTGCTTTGCTGAGATAATCCATCCCACTTCACAGATATGCCACATCAAGATGCTCATCAGACACCATGATTAGTGCACAGGTGTGCCTTAGACTGTCACAATAAAAGGCCACCCTGAAATGTACAGTTTTGTCTCACAGCAAAATGCCACAGATGTCTCAGCATTGAGGGAGCAGCTGGCATGCTGACAGCAGGAACGTCAACCAGATCTGTTGCTTGTACATTGAATGTTCATTTCTCCACCATAAGCCGTCTCCAAAGGCGTTTCAGAGAATATGGCAGTACATCCAACCGGCCTCACAACCGCAGACCACGTGTAACCACACCAGCCCAGGACCTCCACATCCAGCAGGTTCACCTCCAGGATGGTCTGAGACCAGCCGCTCAGACAGCTGCTGAAACAATTGGTCTGCATAACCAAAGAATTTCTGCACCAACTGTCAGAAACCATCTCAGGGAAGCTCAACTGCATGCTTGTCGTCCTCATCGAGGTCTTAACCTGACTCCAGATCGTCGCCGTAACAGACTTGAGTGGGCAAATGCTCACATTCGATGGCAGCTGGCACATTGGAGAGGTGTTCTCTTCACAGATGAATCTCGGTTGACATTGTTCAGGGCAGATGGCAGACAGCGTGTGTGGATGAGCGCTTTGCTGATGTCAATGTTGTGGATCGAGTGGCCCATGGTAGTGGTGGGGTTATGGTATGGACGAAGAACACAGGTGCATTTTATTGATGGCATTTTGAATGCACAGAGATACCATGATGAGATCCTGAGGTCCATTGTTGTGCCATACATCCATGAACATCACCTCATGTTTCAGCAAGATAATGCACGGCCCCATGTTGCAAGGATCTGTACAGAATTCTTGGAAGCTGAAAATGTCCCAGTTCTTGCATGGCCAGCATCTCACCGGACATGTCACCCATTGAGCATGTTTGGGATGTGCTTGACCGGTGTACACGACAGCGTGGACCAGTTCCCACTAATGTCCGGCAACGTTGCACAGCTTTGGAAGAGGAGTGGACCAACATTCCACAGGCCACAATTGACAATCTGATAAACTCTATGCAAAGAAGATGTGTTGCACTGCATGAGGCAAATGGTGGTCACACCAGATACTGACTGGTTCTGAGTCCCCACACTGCAAAAAAGGATAACCTAAATACAAGATATCAACACTAAATTAAAGAAAAATACTCTTAAAACTAGTGAAATTATCTGTCCATGCAGCAAATGAATTTTACTTAAAACGAGATCTTGATATAAAAATATTGAACCAAGAAATAAGTCTCTGTATCTGAAATTTATCTTAAATCAAGTGAGATGAGACATTTTGACTGATAACAAGACTTTTGAACTTAGTAAGATTTTGAATTTTTGCAGTTTTTGCAGTGCAGACCCCCAATAAAGCAAAAAAAAAAAAAAAAATGCACTTTTCAGGGTGGCCTTTTATTTTGGACAGTATAAGGCACACCTGTGCACTAATCATGGTGTCTGATGAGCATCTTGATGTGGCATACCTGTGAGGTGGGATGGATTATCTCAGCAAACACCATCTGCTCTCTAGCGCCACCTAGAAACAGTAAAATTGTCGTAATGGGCCACAGGAATGTCGTAGAGAGATCAAACCAACACTCACACGTTCATCTCATTGAGATCTAAAATTCCCGCGCTGACATCCCTGACCTAAATCCAACAGGAAGTCTGCAATTTCCCTTTCCCTTTCAAATCTTTGTCAAAAGTCAGACAGTGGGAATTTTATTAGCGTTCAAAGTTGGAAGTCTGAAATCCTGCCTTGCTTGCCCTTATCCGTTATAATGGGGAAAAAACAAAAAAATTTGAATTTTTTCAGCACCTCATACAACTTGCTACTGCGCCTAAACCCTGACTCCTATCAACACATACTGACCACACGGAAAGCCTCACAAGGTCCTTCCGAACAAGATGATGTAACATAAGTGGGAAAATATCACGATATATGTACGTATTTACAGGTATGAAAAGGTGTGCGCTCTGGATTTTTTTTTGCTCTGTTATAATGGAGCTGGATGGTGAAAAATCTCGTGCTTCTCACAAACTGAGGCCTCTACGGTCAAAAGTAAAAGTCTGACTGCTCTGAAAGCCTCATCAACTGAAAGAGAACTAATTTTGCTATCAAACGTGATATTTTTTGTTCAGTTTTGCCAAACAGGAAAGGAACAAGGAGCAGTTGTTTCCCAAACAGAAACTATTATTTTCTCCTCTCTCCACTCTAACTCACATTACCATATATGGGCATGCAGTGCAGTTACACAGCTGAGAGCAGCTGTCAATCAAACTCTGACACTCAGTGCCTTCATTCAGTGACTCTTAAAAGCAGATGGGAGAAGCTAACAGCTCCATTTTAGTGGATGGGACATGCTAACAACTCCATGTTAGTGGATGACAGATGCTAACAGCTCCATGTTAGTGGATGGGAGCAGCTAACAACTCCATGTTAGTGGATGACAGATGCTAACAGCTCCATGTTAGTGGATGGGAGCAGCTAACAACTCCATGTTAGTGGATGACAGATGCTAACAACTCCATGTTAGTGAATTAGACATGCTAACAGCTCCATGTTAGGAAATGGACAACTAACAACTCCATGTTAATGGATGACAGATGCTAACAGCTCCATGTTAGTGGATGGGACATGCTAACAACTCCATTTTAGTGGATGACAGATGCTAACAGCTACATGTTAGTGGATGGCAGATGCTAATAACTCCATGTTGGTGGATGACAGATGCTAACAGCTACATGTTAGTGGATGGCAGATGCTAAAAGCCACATGTTAGTGGATGGGACATGCTAACAACTCCATTTTAGTGGATGACAGATGCTAACAGCTCCATGTTAGTGGATGGGACATGCTAACAGCTCCATGTTAGTGGAATGGACATGCTAACAACTCCATGTTAATGGATGACAGATGCTAACAGCTCCATGTTAGTGGATGGGACATGCTAACAACTCCATTTTAGTGGATGACAGATGCTAACAGCTACATGTTAGTAGATGGGAAATGCTAACAACTCCATATTACTGGATAACTGATGCTAACAACTCCATGTTAGTGAATGGGACATGCTAACAACTCCCATGTTAGTGGGTGGACGTCTCAGTTGCGGGCCGGCAAGGAGGCTCGGTCCCGACCAAGGCAGCTTGCGGCTTTAATTAGGGACCGAGCCCGGAGGGCAAGGTCTCTACTGTTCTTCGTCTGTTTCTCATCGTTGTCGTTCTTATTCTTGTTATACTGACCAAGTTTTCAAATGCAAATTTGATCCCCTAAACATTGACGAAAACTCACCAAATTTGGCACGCACATCCAGACAATAACTAGTGAAGTCGAAGACCTAAATAAGCGGGATGTGGACTTAATGGACTTCTCTGGCTGTCTCTAGGCAGTGCAAGGTTAGTATGACCCTTTGAAGACATTTTAACCCGATGCTGTAGAAGTTGGTTCAAGCCTCTAAGTTGATTTTCGAAGATATAACAGGCCCAGTGCAGAATCTGTCAGTGGATGACAGATCCTGATATTCGCTGACAGACTGTGCAAAGTGAGCTCTAACTCTACATTGGAAAGTCCCAAGGTGCTGGGGATGGGCTCAAATTAAAGCATGAGACGGACTGAACAATACGAAACCCTGTTTGAGTCAGTGTGACCTTGGTTTGCCAAGTTATAGGTCTTTGAAGGTTGACATGTTTGGGATGCTATAGCTAGTTAAGTCAATGAGCCAGAGAAGCGGAATTTGGGCTAAATGGACTTCTCTGGCTATTTCTAGACAGTGCAAGGTTAGTATGACCCTTTGAAGACATTTTAACCCAATGCTGTAGAAGTTGGTTCATGCCTCTAAGTTGATTTTTGAAGATTTTACAGGCCCAGTGCAGAATCTGTCAGTGGATGACAGATTCCAACATTCGCTGACAGATTCTGCAAAGTTAGCTCGAACTCTGCATTGGAAAGTCCCAAGGTGCTGGGAATGGGCTCAAATTAAAGCATGAGACGGATTGAACAATATGAAACCCTGTTTGAGTTGATGTGACCTTGGGTTGCCAAGTTATAGGTCCTTGAACGTCGACATGTTTGGGTTGCTATAGCTAGTTAAGTCAATGAGCCAGAGAAACGCGATTTGGGTTAAATGGACTTCTCTGGCTATTTCTAGACAGTGCAAGGTTAGTATGACCCTTTGAAGACATTTGAACCCGATCCTGTAGAAGCTGGTTCAAGCCTCTATGTTTATTTTTGAAGATTTTACAGGCCCAGTGCAGAATCTGTCAGTGGATGCCAGATTCCGATATTCACATACAGATTCTGCAAAGCGAGCTCTAACTCTGCATTGGAAAGTCCCAAGGTACTGGGGATGGTCTTAAATTAAAGCATGAGACGGACTGAACAATACGAAACCCGGTTTGAGTCGATGTGACCTTGGGTTGCCAAGTTATAGGTCTTTGAAGGTCGACATGTTTGTTTGGGTTGCTATAGCTATTTAAATCAATGAGCGAGAGAAGTGGAATTTGGACTAAATGGACTTCTCTGGCTGTTTCTAGACAGTGCAAGGTTAGTATGACCCTTTAAAGACATTTTAACCCTGTGCTTTAGAAGTTGGTTCAAGCGTCTAAGTTGATTTTTGAAGATTTTACAGCCCCAGTGCAGAATCTGTCAGTGGATGCCAGATTCCGACATTTGCTGACAGATTCTGCAAAGTGAGCTCTAACTCTGCATTGGAAAGTCCCAGGGGGTGGGGATGGTCTTAAATTAAAGCAGGAGACGGACTGAACAATACAAAACCCTGTTTGAGTCGATGTGACCTTGGGTTGCCAAGTTATAGGTCTTTGAAAGTCGACATGTTTGCGTTGCTATAGCTAGTTAGGTCAATGAGCTGGAGAAGTGGAATTTGGACTAAATGGACTTCTCTGGCTGTTTCTAGACAGTGCAAGGTTAGTATGACCCTTGAAAGACATTTTAACCCTGTGCTTTAGAAGTTGGTTCAAGCCTCTAAGTTGATTTTTGAAGATTTTACAGGCCCAGTGCAGAATCTGTCAGTGGATGCCAGATTCCGATATTCACATACAGATTCTGCAAAGTGAGCTCTCACTCTGCATTGGAAAGTCCCAAGGTGCTGGGGATGGTCTTAAATTAAAGCAGGAGACGGACTGAACAATACGAAACCCTATTTGAGTCGATGTGACCTTGGGTTGCCAAGTTATAGGTCTTTGAATGTCGACATGTTTGTTTGGGTTGCTATAGCTATTTAAGTCAATGAGCTAGAGAAGTGGAATTTGGGCTAAATGGACTTCTCTGGCTGTTTCTAGACAGTGCAAGGTTAGTATGACCCTTTGAAGACATTTTAACCCTGTGCTTTAGAAGTTGGTTCAAGCCTCTAAGTTGATTTTTGAAGATTTTACAGGCCCAGTGCAGAATCTGTCAGTGGATGACAGATTCCGAAATTCGCTGCCAGATTCTGCAAAGCGAACTCTAACTCTGCATTGGAAAGAGCTAAGGTGCTTGGGATGGCCTTAAATTAAAGCAGGAGACGGACTGAACAATACAAAACCCTTTTTGAGTCGATGTGACCTTCGGTTGCCAAGTTATAGGTCTTTGAAGGTCGACATGTTTGGGTTGCTATAGCTAGTTAGGTCAATGAGCTAGAGAAGTGGAATTTGGACTAAATGGACTTCTCTGGCTGTTTCTAGACAGTGCAAGGTTAGTATGACCCTTTAAAGACATTTTAACCCTGTGCTTTAGAAGTTGGTTTAAGCCTCTAAGTTCATTTTTGAAGATTTTACAGGCCCAGTGCAGAATCTGTCAGTGGATGCCAGATTCCGATATTCACATACAGATTCTGCAAAATGAGCTCTAACTCTGCATTGGAAAGTCCCAAGGTGCTGGGGATGGGCTCAATTTAAAGCATGAGACGTACTGAACAAAACGAAAGCCTGTTTGAGTCGATGTGATCTGTTCTTGCCAAGTTATAGGTCTTTGAAGGTCGACATGTTTGGTTTGCAATAACTGGTTAAGTCAATGAGCTAGAGAAGTGGGATTTGGACTAAATGGACTTCTCTGGCTGTTTCTAGACAGTGCAAGGTTAGTATGACCCTTGAAAGACATTTTAACCCTGTGCTTTAGAAGTTGGTTCAAGCCTCTAAGTTGATTTTTGAAGATTTTACAGGCCCAGTGCAGAATCTGTCAGTGGATGACAGATTCCGACATTCGCATACAAATTCTGCAAAGTGAGCTCTAACTCTGCATTGGAAAGACCTCAGGTGCTAGGGATGGGCTCAAATTAAAGCATGAGACGGACTGAACAATACGAAACTCTGTTTGAGTCAGAGTGACCTTGGGTTGCCAAGTTATAGGTCTTTCAAGGTCGACATGTTTGGGTTGCTGGAGCTAGTTAAGTCATTGAGCTAGAGAAGTGGAATTTGGACTAAATGGACTTCTCTGGCTATTTCTAGACAGTGCAAGGTCAGTATGAACCTTTAAAGACATTTTAACCCTATGCTTTAGAATGTTGCTTGTAAGTGATAAATCCATCATATTTAAGCTTCAGCTATCCCAGTTTGAGCAGTTTCTCATGAAATATCCAAAAAGTTTATAAAACGCTCTCCTCTGCTAGAGAGAAACCTTCTTTGGGCACACTGATGAAAGTTGAAAAAGTGTGAGTTCCCAACAATGAAACAAGTGGAAACTGCTTGTAAGTGATAAATCCATCATATTTAAGCTTCAACAATCCCAGTTTGAACAGTTTCTCATGAAATATCCAAAAGTTCATAAACGCGCTCCCCAGCTCAAGAAAAAGCTGTTTTGAGAACTCAGTGATGAAACTTTGAAAAGTGTGAGTTCCTGAGAGAGAAACAAGGGAAACTGCTTGTAAGTGTTTAATTTTATTTCTGTTGTATATGGGAACATAATTAGAAGTCTTGATATCAATTTTCATTGCTATGCAGATGACACACAATTGTATTTATCTATGAAACCTGATCAAACTAATCAAATAGACAGACTCAGTGACTGTATCAGAGAAATTAAAACCTGGATGACTACGAACTATCTCCGTCTTAATCATGGCAAAACAGAGGTCATTATACTAGGCCCCCATAAACTGAGAGAGTCTCTATCTGAACAGATTATCACCTTAGATAACGTCAGTGTATCCTCCTCCTCTACTGTCAGGAACCTCGGGGTCTTATTTGATCAGGACATCTCCTTTAAAGCACACATCAACCTGGCTTGTAAAACAGCATATTTCCACTTGCGCAACATAGCTACAAATAAGAAACATTCTACCTAGAAGCGATGCAGAAAAACTCATCCATGCATTTGTTTCTACTGGACTGGACTACTGCAACTCCCTTCTTGCAGCCTGCCCAAAAAGTGCATTAAAAAACTTTCAGTTGCTTCAAAATGCGGCCGCGAGATTATTAACCGGAACTCGAAGACGCGAACACATTACTCCCATTCTAAAATCTCTTCACTGGCTTCCTGTCGAGTTTAGAGTTAGATTTAAAATCCTTCTCCTCACTTACAAAATCCTAAATGGGATGGCTCCGACCTATCTCCAAGATACCTTATCAGCCAATCAGAGCACTTCGCTCTCAAAATGCAGGGTTACTGGTGACTCCGAGGGTCTCTAAATGGACATGAGGTGGAAGAGCCTTTAGCTATCAGGCACCGTTTTTATTGAACCAGCTTCCAAGTGGTGTCAAAGAGGCAGACACAGTCTCCACATTCAAGGTTAGGCTCAAGACATTTCTCTTCAATGCAGCCTATGATCAGGTCAGCTAGGGATTCTAAACTAAACTAAACTAAACTAAACTAAACTAAACTATACTAACTAAATACTAGTTTAAATACTAAACTATCCACAAAGCTGCCCTAGGAGCTAGAATGCTGTGGGACGTACGTTGCACTGAGCCCTATCCTCTAATGTCTGAATGTTATTCCCTTTAGTCCGTTCATTGCTTTTCACCTGTTGTCCCCCCCTTTGAGGGGGAGTCTTCTCGAGTTTCAGTTGCTGACTCCACTATGGGCCGACGATCAAGTTCCGTCCGGACTGGGAGGACACTCCTGTCGGTGCTGTGCCCGCGGACTGGCTTTGGTTCTACTTCTGGGATCCGTGGTTCTTGTGCTGGACCGTCCAACGGACTGTACTCAACATAGTCCTAAGCTTTACTTCTTATTGTCTCATGCTAGCTGTTGCCAAGGCTGTCCATCCCTGGGAGAGGGATCCATCCAAACTGTGGAGATTTCTTCTTTTCCCACTGGGTTTTTGGAGTTTTTTTCTTGCCGGATGTGAGGGTCTAAGGCAGTGGCTGCTTCGTTTTATCTTGTTACTGTGAATTTGACATATTAATATTATACTTATTCACTGTTTTTTTTTTTTTTTACCAACCAATGTAACATCTTGAAGCCCTCTGAGGCAACTGTTGCTGTGATACTGGGCTATACAAAAATGAATTGATTGAATTGAAAATTGAAGTGAAGTGAAGTGAAAATTGAATCCATCATATTTAAGATCCAAAAGTTTCAAAAATGAGCTCCCCAGCTTGAGAAACAGCTGTTTTGAGAACACAGTGATGAAAGTTGAAAAACTGTGAGTTCCCGTGAATGAAACAAGTGGATAGCATCTAGAATCCAGCACTCAGCGCCTACCGTCTAGCATTTAGAGACCAGGGCCTCGGGTCTGCAGTCCAGCGCCTTGCGTGTAGAGTCTAGCGCCTAGCGTCTATAGTCAATTGCCTAGCATCAAGTGTCTCGAGTCCAGCGCCTAGCGTCTACAGTCCAGCGCCTAGCGTCCAGAATCTAGTGCCTAGCGTCAAGTGTCTGGAGTCCAGCGCCTAGGGTCTACAGTCCAGCGCCTAGCGTACAGAATCTAGTGCCTAGCGTCAAGTGTCTAGAGTCCAGCGCCTACCGTCTAGCATCTACAGTCTAGCGCCTTGCGCCTAGCGTCAAGTTTCTAGAATCCAGCGCCTAGCCTCAAGTGTCTTCAGTCCAGCGCCTACCGTGTAGAGTCCAGCGCCTAACGTCTAGATTCCAGCGCCCAGCGTGTAGAGTCCAGCACCAATTGTCAAGCTTCTAGAGTCCAGCGCCTAGCGTCTAGAGTCCAGTGCCTAGGGTCTAGTGTCTCGCGCCTAGCGTCAAGTGTCTGGAGTCCAGCGCCTCGTGTCTAGAGTCTAGCGCCAAGACTACAGCTCCTACACTGCAAAAACTGCAAAAATTCAAAATCTTACCAAGTTCGAAAGTCTTGTTATCAGTCAAAATGTCTCATCTCACTTGATTTAAGATAAATTTTAGATGCTCCTTGTTCCTTTCCTGTTTGGCAAAACTGAACAAAAAATATCACGTTTGATAGCAAAATTAGTTCTCTTTCAGTTGATGAGGCTTTCAGAGCAGTCAGACTTTTACTTTTGACCGTAGAGGCCTCAGTTTGTGAGAAGCACGAGATTTTTCCCCATCCAGCTCCATTATAACAGAGCAAAAAAAAAAAAAATGCAGAGCGCACACCTTTTCATACCTGTAAATACGTACATATATCGTGATATTTTCCCCACTTATGTTACATCATCTTGTTCGGAAGGACCTTGTGAGGCTTTCCGTGTGGTCAGTATGTGTTGATAGGAGTCAGGGTTTAGGCGCAGTAGCAAGTTGTATGAGGTGCTGAAAAAATTCACATTTTTTTGTTTTTTCCCCATTATAACGGATAAGGGCAGGAGCAAGGCAGGATTTCAGACTTCCAACTTTGAACGCTAATAAAATTCCCACTGTCTGACTTTTGACAAAGATTTGAAAGGGAAAGGGAAATTGCAGACTTCCTGTTGGATTTAGGTCAGGGATGTCAGCGCGGGAATTTTAGATCTCAATGAGATGAACGTGTGAGTGTTGGTTTGATCTCTCTGCGACATTCCTGTGGCCCGTGGCGACAATTTTACTGTTTCTAGGTGGCGCTAGAGAGCAGATGGTGTTTGCTGAGATAATCCATCCCACCTCACAGGTATGCCACAT
Organism: Salarias fasciatus; assembly: GCF_902148845.1. Taxonomy (NCBI): domain Eukaryota; kingdom Metazoa; phylum Chordata; class Actinopteri; order Blenniiformes; family Blenniidae; genus Salarias; species Salarias fasciatus. The sequence goes on from NC_043762.1 coordinate 31,528,954, forward strand.
CAAGATGCTCATCAGACACCATGATTAGTGCACAGGTGTGCCTTATACTGTCCAAAATAAAAGGCCACCCTGAAAAGTGCATGTTTTTTTTTTTTTTTTTTGCTTTATTGGGGGTCTGCACTGCAAAAACTGCAAAAATTCAAAATCTTACTAAGTTCAAAAGTCTTGTTATCAGTCAAAATGTCTCATCTCACTTGATTTAAGATAAGTTTCAGATACAGAGTCTTATTTCTTGGTTCAATATTCTTATATCAAGATCTTGTTTTAAGTAAAATTCACTTGCTGCATGGACAGATAATTTCACTAGTTTTAAGAGTATTTTTCTTTAATTTAGTGTTGATATCTTGTATTTAGGTTATCCTTTTTTGCAGTGTACCCTCTGGTGTCTATAGTCTAGCGCCTTGTGCCTTGCATCAAGTCTCTAGAGTCCAGCGCCTGGCGTCAAGTCTCTGGAGTCCAGCGCCTAGCGCCTCGTGTCTCGAGTACGGCGCCTACCACCTAGCGTCTAGAGTCCAGCATGTAGTGTCGAGAGTCCAGGCCCTGGCATCTAGAGTATGGAGTCCAGTGCCTACCGCTTAGAGTCTAGCGCCTGGCGTCAAGCGTCCAGAGTCCAGCGCCTAACGCCTTGCGCATAGCGTCTAAAGTCCAGCGCCTAGCGCCTGGCGTCAAGCGTCCAGAGTCCAGCGCCTAACGCCTTGCGCATGGCGTCTAAAGTCCAGCGCCTAGCGCCTGGCGTCAAGCGTCCAGAGTCCAGCGCCTAACGCCTTGCGCATAGCGTCTAAAGTCCAGCGCCTAGCATCTGGAGTCCAGCGTCAAGTGTCTGGAGTCCAGCGCCTCGCGCCTAGTGTCTAGAGGCCAGCGCCTAGGGTGTAGAGTCCAGCGTCAAGTGTCTAGAGTTCAGCACCTAGCGTCTAGTGTCTACAGTCCAGGGCCTAGCGTCTAGAGTCCAGATTCAAGTGTCTGGAATCACGTACCTACCAGCTTGAACCAACTAGAGTCCAGTGCCTAGCGTGAAGTGTCTAGAGTCCAGCGCCTAGCGCCTAGTGTCTTGAGTACGGCGCCTACCACCTAGCGTCCAGAGTCCAGCGGGTAGCGTCGAGAGTCCAGGCCCTGGCATCTGGAGTATGGAGTCCAGTGCTCGCGTTTAGAGTCTCGCGCCTGGCGTCAAGTGTCCAAAGTCCAGCGCCTCACACCTTCCGCATAGTGTCTGGAGTCCAGCGTCAGGCGTCTTAAGTCCAGCGCCTAGCATCTGGAGTCCAGCGTCAAGTGTCTGGAGTCCAGCGCCTCGCGCCTAGTGTCTAGAGGCCAGCGCCAAGGCTCTAGAGTCCAGCGTCAAGTGTCTGGAGTTCAGGACCTAGTGTCTAGTGTCTATAGTCCAGCACCTCGCGTCTAGTGTCTATAGTCCAGGGGCTAGCCACTAGAGTCAATTGCCTAGCGTCTAAAGTCTAGATTCAAGTGTCTGGAATCACGCACCTACCACCTAGCGTCTAGAGTCCAGCGTCAAGTGTCTCGGGTCCAGCGCATAGCGCCTAGAGCCGAGCGTCTAGAGCCCAGCGCCTTGGGTATAGAGTCCAGCGTCAAGTGTCTAGAGTCCAGCACCTGGCGTCTAGTTTCTAGAATCCTGCGCCTAACACCTGGCATCTATAGTGCAGCACCTGGCGTCTAGAGTGCAGCGCCCAGCGTCTAAAGTCAAGCACCTGGCGTCAATTGTCTAGAGTACAACCCCTACAGTGTAGCGTGTAGAGTCCAGCGCCCAGTGCCTCCAGTCAATCGCCTAGTGTCTAATGTCTAGAGTACAGGCCCTTCCGTCTAGAGTCTAGAGTCCAGCGCCAAGCGTCTAGAGTCAATCGCCTAGCGTCTAGTGTCTAGAGTCCAGCGCCTAGTTTCAAGTGTCTGGAGTCCAGCGCCTAGCGTCTAAGGTCCACCGCCTAGCGTCTGGACTCCAGTGCTAGTGTCTAGAGTCTAGCGCCTACCGTCAACTGTCTGGCCCCTAACGTCTAGTGTCTACAGTCTAGCGCCTTGCTCCTTGCGTCAAGTGTTTAGAGTCCAGCACCTGGCGCCGAGTGTCTCGAGTCCAGCGACTAGCGTCTAGTGCCTAGCCTCAAGTGTCTAGGGTCCACGCCTAGCGTGTAGAGTCCAGCGCCTAGCATCTAGTGTCTAGAGTCCAGCGTCTCGAGTCCAGCGCCCAGCGTCTAAAGTCTAACGCCTAGCGTCAAGTCTCTATAGTCCAACGCCGAGCGCCGAGTGTCTAGAGTCCAGCGCCTAGGGTCTAGAGTCCAGCGTCAAGTCTATAGAGTCCAGCACCTAGCGTCTCGTGTCTACAATCCAGTGCCTAGCGTCAAGTGCCAAGAGTCCACTCCGAGCGTCCAGTGTATAGAGTATGGCGCCAAGCACCTAGCGTTTAGAGTCCAGCGCCTGGCGTCTAGAGTCCAGCGCCTTGCGTCTAGAGTCTTGCGCCTAGCATCAAGTGTCTACACTCCAGTGCATAGCGCCTATTGTCTAGAGTCCAGCACATAGCGTCTAGCGTCTAGAGTCCAGCGTCAAGTGTCTAGCGTCTAGAGTCCAGCGTCAAGTGTCTAGAGTCCAGCACCTAGCCTCAAGTGTCTTCAGTCCAGCGCCTAGCGTGTAGAGTCCAGCGCCTAACGTCTCGATTCCAGCGCCTTGCGTCTATAGTCAATTGCCTAGCAGCAAGTGTCGAGAGTCCAGCGCCTAGCGTCAAGTGTCTAGAGTCCAGCACCTAGCGTCAAGTGTCTAGAGTCCAGCGCGTGGTGTCGAGGGTCCAGGCCCTGGCATCTAGAGTATGGAGTCCAGTGCCTAACGTCTTGCGCATAGCGTATAGAGTCCAGCGCCTGACGTCGAGACTCCAGCGCCTTGTGTCTGGAGTCTTGCGCCTAACGCCTCAAGCCTTGCGTCCACAGACCAGCGAGTAGGGTCGAAAGTCCAGCGTCAAGTGTCTAACATCCAGCGCCTGGCGCCTAGCGTCTAGAGTCCGGCCTCAAGTGTCTGGAGTACAGCGCCGAGCGCCTAGATTCTAGAGTTTTGGGCACAGTGATGAAATTTTGAAAAGTGTGAGTTCCTGAGAGAGAAACAAGGAAAACTCCTTGGAAGTGATAAATCCATCATATTTTTTGTTCAACAATCCAAGTTTGAGCAGTTTGTCATGAAGTATCAAAAAAGTTTCAAAAACGAGCTCTCCAGCTCGAGAAAACAGTGTTTTGAGAACACAAGTGATGAAAGTTTCAAAAGTGTGAGTTCCCGTGAATGAAACAAGTGGAAACTGCTTGTAAGTGATAAATCCATCATATTTAAGCTTCAAGACTCCCAGTTTGAGCAGTTTTTCATGACATATCGAAAAGTTCAAAAATGAACTCCCCAGCTTGATTCATTCACGGGAACTGACAGTTTTTCAACTTTCATCAATGTGTTCTCAAAACAGCGTTTTCTCGAGCTGGGGAGCTCGTTTTTGAACGTTTGGATATGTCATGAAAAACTGCTCAAACTGGGACTGTTGAAGCTTAAATATGATGGATTTATCACTTACAAGCAGTTTCCACTTGATTCATTCACGAGAACTGACAGTTTTTCAACTTTCATCAATGTGTTCTCAAAACAGCTTTTTCTCGAGCTGGGGAGCTCGTTTTTGAAAGCGTCTGGAGTCCAGCACGTAGCGTCGAGAGTCCAGGCCCTGGCATCTAGAGTCTGGAGTCTAGTGCCTAGCGTTTAGAGTCTAGTGCCTAGCGTCAAGTGTCTAGAGTCCAGCGCCTAACGCCTTGCGCATAGCATCTAGTGTCCAGCGTCTGGCGCCTATAGTCCAGTGCCTAGCGTCTAGAGTCTAGCGTCTCGCGACTATAGTCAATTGCCTAGCATCAAGTGTCGAGAGTCCCGCGCCTAGCATCTAGTGTCTGGAGTCCAGCGCTGAGTGTCTAGAGTCCAGCGGCTAGCGTCTATAGTCCAGATTCAAGTGTTTGGAATCCAGCACCTACCAGCCAGAGTCCAGCGCCTAGCGTCAAGTGTCTAGAGTCCAGCACCTAGCGCCAAGTGTCTAGAGTCCAGCGCGTAGTGTCGAGAGTCCAGGCCCTGGCATCTAGAGTATGGAGTCCAGTGCCTAGCGTTTAGAGTCTAGCGCCTAACGTCAAGTGTCCAGAGTCCAGCGCCTAACGCCTTGCGCATAGCGTCTAGATTCCAGCGTCTGGTGTCTGAAGTCCTGCGCCTAGCATCTGGAGTCCAGCGTCAAGTGTCTGGAGTCCAACGCCTAGCGCCTAGTGTCTAGAGTCCAGCGTCAAGTGTCTAGAGTTCAGGACCTAGCGTCTAGTGTCTATAATAAAGCACCTAGCATCTATAGTCCAGTGCCTAGCGTCTAAAGTCCAGATTCAAGTGTCTGGAATCCAGCACCTACCAGTTAGAGTCCAGTGCCTAGCGTCTAGTGTCAAGAGTCCAGCGCCTAACGCCTTGCGTTTAGAGTCCAGCGTCTACTGTCTAGTGTATAGAGTGTGGCGCTTAGCACCTAGCATCTAGAGTCCAGTGTGTTACAGCGTAATGACATGCGTGTTGGAGTAATCACATGCGTGTTACAGCGTAATGGAATGTATGTTTGAGTAATCACATGTATGTTACAGCGTAATGACATGCGTGTTAGTGTAATCACATGCGTGTTACAGCGTAATCACATGCGTGTTAGTGTAATGACATGCGTGTTAGTGTAATCACATGCGTGTTACAGCATAATTACATGTGTGTTAGAGTAATGACATGTGTGTTACAGAGTAATGACATGTGTGTTAGTGTAATTATATGTGTGTTACAGTTTAATGACATGCGTGTTAGTGTAATGACATGTGTTAGTGTAATCACATGCGTGTTCTAGCATAATTAAGTGTGTTACAGCATAACGACATGCGTGTTAGAGTAATGTCATGTGTGTTACAGAGTAATGACATGCGTGTTAGTGTAATGATATGTGTGTTACAGTGTAATGACATGCGTGTTGTAGCATAATGGCATGCATGTTAGAGTAAGCACATGCATGTTACAGCGTAATGATGTGTGTTAGTGTAATGACATGTGTGTTACAGCGTGTTAGTGTAATGACATGTGTGTTACAGTGTAATGACATGTGGGAATTTATTTTAGTTTCAATATCCTTATTTTAATACTTGCTTGCTCACATATGATACTCAGGGAAAAATATCCCACTATAATATGCATTTAACTTTGTTTTGCAGCTGCTTTTGTATTTCTTTGTATTTCTTAATGATTTGTAACCTTAGCCATGAAAAAAGCACATGAGGTCCCAGGAAGTTTTTCTCATCTGAGCTCTTGCAGATAACACTTGAGAGAGTGAAGGACGGAGACTGTCGGGGCGAGATAACCCGGGATGCGGAACCTGGGAGATCCACGTGCCTGGGAGAGAGGACGGGGCGGACGATGGAAAACTACCGAGAACCACTGTTTGAGAACCCCGCCTGCGAGCGAGGAATCAGAAATACACACACACAGTTTAGACATCGCTCTTTTTGCCTGCTGGACGCTACTTTCGGGTAGACCAGGGACTCAAAGACTAGAATTCCTTGTCAGGGAAACAACATCTTTTTGTAATAAATTCACACACTAAACAGCCAGAAGTTGTCAGGTCCTTATTGTACACCTTGATATTGGGATCCAAAAAGGCTCTGTGGGATCGAGGCGTGATTGGAGGGGAAGCCTCGGCTGGAGCGGCCTCATGGAGACGGCCTGAAGATTCTACACCTCGACAATTGGCGTCGCGAACAGGATCCCAAAGGTGACAATACGAGACTGCAAGGATCTCTTCAAGACCACAACCAGCCGGCCGGCATGAAAATATAAGGTAAGGTACTACCTGTTCAATCCTGAGATTGCAAAAGTGCCTGATTGGAGAAACTAAAATGAAGGTTGTGATCTTGTGAGATGTGAGTTGCTCTGGGTTTGTGGACTCTGGCTCGGAGATTTTGTTTTCCTGACTGTTTGATGGTTTTATCGGTCTAGGCTTAGACCCCAAGAGGCAGCCGGCGAGCTGCGCTCTGAGTTGACCGGCGTCATAAGGACGCGGCTGGTCAACTGTTGAAGAAAAAACGAAGAATACAGGGGAGTCAGGGAGACTCGCCCATGTACAGAGGCAGCCGGCGAGCTGCGCTCTGAGTTGACCGGCGTCTTATAGGACGTGGCTGGGATCAACTTTGATGTAAAGGGAGTCAGGGAGACTCGCCTTTGTAGAGTGGTTGGAAAGGGACTACCACTCCGGTTGTTTGTTTTTGTTTGTTTCTGTTGGTACCATTTAGATTAGGATGGACGGGGAATTTGACCGAGAGTGTCAAGAGTTTGACATTCATTTCAGTGATGACACACACTCGCCGAAGTGTGAACCGTTTGGGTTTTATGTTGAACAGATGTGGCCGGCTTTTGAGAAGGCTGCGGGGGGAGTAGAGAAAGAGAAGAAAAAGTATGTCGAAAAGGCGAAAGAGAGAATCGACGTGTGGCAGAAGTCTGGGGTAGCGCCGCCTTCCCACAGCAGGAGTGATTTTTTTGAATGGTGTACTCAGATGATAGCGTGTTTGGAAAGAAAGAAAAAGGAAGTCGAGAATGCGAGTGTTTTTGCGGGAGGAAAGATGTATAAGCAAATTGAGTATTGTGAAGCATTGATGTCTATGTTGCATGCCATGATTCAAGCGCATTGTGTTGCCGAAAGAATGCGGAGAGTTCGTAAACATCGTGCTGCAGCTGGAGCGGAGAAAAAAGAGACGGGAGCCTTAAGTCAGAGGAGTGAGAAGCAGGGGGGAGATAGTTATCTCTCTCCACATTACTCATCCTCAAAGCCTGGACAGGCAAGCAAAATGATGGCGCCGCTGGTTAATTTTGAAGGGACATTTCGGGGAAAAGGAGAATATGAGGCTGAAAGATGTAAATCTGGAGATATGTATGCCCCTACTGGAAGAGAGCAGACGCAGACTACTACGTTCGAGGAGAAAATGTGGCGGAGATCACAGAGGGCGGAGGAAGTTGCACGGCTACAAAGACGGAAAAAAGAAATTGAAAGCACTGCTGAACAGGTGGAAGAGTTACGCCGCAGAGATAGGGAGAGAACTCAGAGGGAAAGAGAGAGAGAGGCCCAGTTTCACAGCATGCAGAAGCAACTGAAAGAGTTTCACGATATTATGACTCAGTCATTGGGGGAGTTTGTGAATCCAGAGAGCGTGCCAGGACCAGGACATAGCTCCCCGGGCACACCCAAGCTCTTAACACCTCAGCGGCCAGCCCAACACTCACCCATGTTTGCAGGAGACAGCTCGGGTGGTGCAGGGGGAGGAGCTATGGGAGGAGCCGCAGAAGAAGCAACTTTTCTGGGACCATTATTGGCTGTGGGAGATGGCGACGTAAAATATAGGCCCTTCTCATTTTCAGACATGAAGGTTTTGGCTGATAAGTTACCGTCACTTCACGAGGGGGCGCCAAAATTCCTACGAAAGGTGGTTGACTTGACCGCATGAGAGCAGCTTTGTCTTGGGGACTGGAGAAAGATTCTCACTGAGAAAGCGGGATCAAGAGACTTAAATGAAGTAGAAGAAAGAGTGAAATCAATCGACGTGCCAGATGAGGCTCCACTGGGACCATGGGTGGACAGATTTTCAGCTGAATTGAGACGGATGTTTCCCGTTAAAGTGGGCATGATGGAACATGTGAAGTTTAAATATGACGGTGAAGAACCACACTCCTATCTACAACGCACACTCACACAGTGGGTGGACATGACGGTCACTCCCCCGACTGAGACTGAAATGCAGCTGTACCTGTACAGAAAAGCAGTGATAAAAGGATGCCCACTCAAAGTGCAGCAACAGATGGACAAAAATCCTGTATCAGTAGACACAGATCAGAGTACGTGGAATAAGGCACTTAACTTCTTCCTGATGAAGTATAAACAGAAACTGGACCAGGAAGAGGAGATTAAGAAGGAAAAGCAGGACCAACTGCTTTCAATGCAGTTGGAGGGACTGAAACGGGCAGCATCAGCACCCAAGAAAGCTGCACAGATGGTGCAGCAGCCACAACCACAAATGATACCGCAATCTGTAGAGTACGGCGCCGACCACCAAGCGTCTAGAGTCCAGCGTCAAGTGTCTAGGGTCCAGCGTGTAGCGCCTAGAGCCTAGCGTCTAGAAACCAGCGCCTTGGGTCTAGAGTCCAGCACCTAGCTTCTAGTTTCTCGAATCCGGCGCCTAACACCTGGCATCTAGAGTCCAGCGCCTAGCGTCTAGAGTCCAGCGCCCAGCGTCTAAAGTCTAGCACCTGGCGTCAATTGTCTAGAGTACAACCCCGACCGTGTAGCGTCTAGAGTCCAGCGCCTAAATCAATCATATTTAAGCTTCAACAGTCCCAGTTTGAGCAGTTTTTCATGAAATATCCAAAAGTTTCAAAAACACACTTCCCAGCTCGAGAAAACGCTGTTTTCAGAACACATTGATGAAAGCTGAAAAACTGTGAGTTCCCGTGAATTAATCAAATGGAAACTGGTTGTAAGTGATAAATACATCATATTTAAACTTCAACAGTCCCAGATTGAACAGTTTTTCATGAAATATCAAAAAAAAAGTTCAAAAACGCGCTTCCCAGCTCGAGAGAAAGCAGTTTTGGGTAAAGAGTGATGAAAGTTGAAAAAACTGTGAGTTCCCATGAATGAAACAAGTGAAAACTGCTTGTAAGTGATAAATCGATCATATTTAGGCTTCAACAGCCGAAGTTTGAGCAGTTTTTTAAGACATATCCAAAAGTTCAAAAACGAGCTCCCCACACTCAAAAAAAAAATATGTTGTATTTACTTAAAAATGCTGCTTCAAGTGGTTGCATGCAACTGCGTTGAGTAGCAGTTAATAAACCAGTTTTCATACCAAATACTCAATATATTTAAGTATTCTGCACAACAGTGACATAAGTGACATCAACTTAATTGGGTTACTTTCTTTTTATGTATGAAGCTTAAATTTAATTCATGTGATACAGTTAAGTTCAGCAAATGAACTGGATATACCTTACAGTTATACAAGACTGTTGAGTCACAGTAACTTGATATGGTTAGGTTAGACTTAATTGAGTTTATTTTATCCAATTAAAATGACACATTTAAAAAGCTGTTAACAAAGGGGGGAGTCACATCTTTTCTCAAAACAGCACTTTTATTAATCACTCAAAGCAGTGTTACACTGAAAAAGCATATGAATATTACATGTTCAATTATTTTATCAATGTGCCATTAGAAATTTGACAATCACTGAAATATGACAACATAAACAGTCTGAGCCAAACTAACAATATCACGCCAGAGCATTTGGTCCCTGTTTCAGAGTCATTTGGAACTTCTCCCTTTCAGGCACACTAACAGTAAGAAATTACAAAATATATTCACAGTCAAAACTGCAGTTCAAGTTCTCAAATAAAAACATTTCAGTGCAATAGCCTCCAGGTCACAAAACTAACATTTCCTCCAAACAGCACTTTATTAACCACTCCAAGCAGTGTATTATATAAAAACAGCAGAAAATTGCTTGTAACTTGCACAAGTACGAAGATTACATGTTGGATTTTAAGGAAGTGCCATTAGAAATTTGACGAACTCTGAAATATAGCATAAAAAGTCTGTCAGCCAAACCAACAATATCACATAGTATTTGGCCCATGGATAACAGTTGGAAACCACTACTTGAGAGTCATTTAGAACTTCTCCCTTTCAGCCACATTGACAGTAAAATAAGTACAAAAATATATCAAGTCAAAATTGCAGTTGAAGTAGTAAAACAAAAAAACTTCAGTGCACTTTATTGCCTCTCGGTCACAAAACTAACATTTTCTCCAAACAACTTTTAACCACTCAAAGCAGTGTGTTACATAAAAAAAGCTTAAAACTGCTTGTAACATGCACACGTATGACGATTACATGTTCGATTTTAACAAAGTGCCATTAGAAATTTGACATAATCACTGAAATATCGTGACAACATGAAGAGACCTTGAGCCAAACCAACATAATTATGACCGAGCATTCGGTCCATGGTGAACAGTTTGAAATCACCGCTTTAAAGTCATTTAGAACTTCTCCGTCTCAGGCACATTAACAGTGAAAAAAATGACAAAAAAATATTAACAGTCAAAACGGCTGTTCACGTCATCCAACAACAAAAACATTTCAGCACACCAGGTCACAAAACTGCTCCAGTGGCATGCATTCATTCCAGTAGTTTGTTTTTGAGAACCTGGATTTTGGCTGAAAGCCTGTGTGTATCGAGTTCCATCAGGATCTTTTGAATAAATTCAAACATGTACCTGAGGTCAGTTGGATATTTCAGGTTGAGGTCGTAGATGATACCGAACAGTAAGGCACAAGCAGTTGCGACATCTTTGAATCCGGACAGCAGCTGCACACCTTCAACTATGATGCCCACATCTTCTGGAAGATCATCAACACCTGCACCCGGATGATGTATCACATAGATGCCGATGACTGTCTGATCCAGATCTGTCTGGATGTCATCAGGGCTCTCACTCTTATAAACAGACAAAAAAGGACAACATTTAATAACTCTTCCACTGAAAGCACATAATTCACATGAAAGATGCACCACTTTAATACTGACTTTAATAATTGAAAAACTGAATAAAACAAATCAAAACACTGATGACAGCATAATCATTCAATGAGGAATGAAAATATCACTTTAAAACAATTGATAGAACTAGGGATGTTTTCAACTAAGGATTTTCATAGCAGCAGCCCCCCCCCCAGAGGTTCGTAGTTGAATTAGACTGCTGGGAATCAATTGTCGAATATTCAACTCGAAATTGGCACTCAGAGAGCGCAGACCTCCGCCACAGCTCAAATCAGTCACCAACAACCATAAGAACACCATATATAATAATAAAACAACATTGTGATCGGGGGTGTGATCGGAGTGGAGCGCTGCGGCGTGTGGTGCCTGTCTGTTGCCCTCTCTCCCTGTGTGTGTGTGTGTGTGTGTGTGTGTGTGTGTGTGTGTGCGCGTGCTTGTTAGCGTGTGCGTGAGAGTGTGTGAGTGTGTTGGAATGTGAGTGTGTGTGTGTGTGCGTTTGGTTTAGGGATGAGTGGTTGTGTGTGTGCGTGTGTGCATGTGTGTGTGTCAGTATGAGTGAGTGGGTATGAGTGTTGGGTTGGGGCGGGGGGGAGTGAGGCGGGAGAGGACAGGGGGTGGGAGGGGTGGGCCGGGCGGTGGACGGGGGGGTGGGTTCCGGGTGGGGGTCGTGGGGTGGGGTGGTGGGGTGGGGTGGTGGTGGTGGGGGGGGGGGGGGGGGGGGGGGGGGGGGGGGGGGTGATGCCCTGGATCTCGGGGTGCGTGGCCGGAGCGCTGGGGGGTGTACTGGCCTGGGGAGTGGGTAGCCGCCCGTGTGGGCTGGTTCTCCCGGGGGGGTTATGGCCCTCCGCCCGGGGTGGGGGGTTGGCTCCTGGGCTCTTGGGCCTTGGGCTCTCGGCCCTGCCCGCCCCGGGCGTCAGGCGCCCGGGGTGGACCGGCTCCTGCCGGTCGTGGCTCCGCGGGGCCCGGGCCCCGGGGCTGCCGGGGTCCCCGGCCGGGGCTTTCCTCTGCCCCGTTTCTGGACCGGAGCGTGGGCGTCTGCCTGGGGGGGCGGCTTGGATCCGGGCTCTGTGATGTCCGCCGGCTGTCTGGGCTCTGAGGGCCTCTCTGGCCTGCTTCTGGCCTTCTCAGAGGTCAGAGGTCATATATGCATGATCACTATCACCATCACTGTCACCATCATATTTACATGATCACGTTGATCTTTAATCACTCTTCACATACTCGGTTACCTTGTCTTCTTGTGGTGGTTAGACTAATGGTGATCTGTAGCAGACCTCTCTTGATGCACGCCCCAAGTTTACTACTAGTTACGACTAGCTATATTAAAAAAAAAAAAAAAAGATATCTCTAATGACGTCACTGAAAACGTCAAGAAACGCGTCACATATCCTAAATGACAATTACAGGTATCTGTAATTGAGTTTCCACTAGGCGAAATGTAAGTTAAAGATATCTTAAACGTCACTATGACTTGTCGGAATGACGTTGCTCTATTTTAGATATCCACAAATGCGTAACTTCCCAACCCCGCCAGAAAAAACAGGAAGCTTATGGCAAATGAAGCTTTTCCATGTTGGCAGTATTAAACAATATTGTACAAAAATGCCACGGAGTAGAACGAGCCCTCAGTCAGGGCATTTGCGGGGAGAGAGAGCATCGTGCTGTCCAAAGCTGTCAAAGCAGAACGAATTGAACATTTGCTGTCGCCGGACACAAAAAATGCGCTTATAGCCTGCTTAGATGAGCTGCGAACGTTCATTTACACAAATGTACAGGCCATGGGAAATCGAGGTTTCTCTGTGAGGCGCATTTGTGTCATTTAGAGCCATTAGTGGATTAAGAACTGTTGTTTTATAAAGCAGTGTCTAACTCTGACCAGTAGATGGCGCGTTCACTACACGGTGTGTTCGGGTACAGGGATAGTCTCACGTGACTACACTCCAAAAACGGGAACACACACAGAAGCCCTGAATGTATCAACTGTGGCGTTAAAATACAGATTTTTGCTCTTTACAGAACCAAAATAACAGAAATTCAAATTAAATGTGTAGCGGAGGGCAACTTCGCCTCGTGCCACGCTACACATTCGGTTCAAATCAGCATTTCCCCGCTTTCCGCCTGAAAGTGGGAGGAGTAATTGCACGACATTATGGATATCTGCAATGTCATTTTGTCTAGTCAAAACTGTCATTCAAGATATCTTTAATTCCATTTCGCCTAGGCAGAATTGTAGTTACAGATATCTCCATGTTTTAGATATCTCTATCAAAATGAATTGAAGATATGTCTATCATAATTTTAGATATCTACAATCAAGTTTTGCCTATTCGTAATTCCTATTTGAGATATCTACAACATTATTTTGACTAGGAGTTACTTTAATTTAAGATATCTACAACAAATTCCGCCTAGTCAAAACTGAATTATGGATATCCATAAAGAAACATGTAGATATCTGTAATTGAGGAGGGGTTGGAGATATCTCGAATTGGAATTTCGCCTATCCGTAATTCAATTGCAGATATCTGTAACTCATATTGCAGATATCTACAACTGAGTTATGGATAGGCGAAATGACGTAGCCCATACACATGAATGGCAAAAGTGACGACATTTCTCCTAGGAAGAATGTATTTGTGGATATCTGAAATGATCATTTCGGATAGGAGAAATAGAGTTGTTGATATCTCTATCACTCTTTTTGACTAGGAAGAACTGAATTACAGATATCTTTCGCGAATATCCAGTGCCATACGCCACAGTCCACGGCGCAAGCCGCTCCCCCACGCCTCCTGTATGAACCATCAGATAGGTTAACAGGGGCGCCGATCTGAAACTGGGTGTGCGGCGCTTCCGCGCATCCTGTGTGAACCAGGCGTTTGTCCCCCCCCCCCGTCAGCGGAACTGCCCAACCATGTGAAAGACTCCCTATCTCTCAATGATAAAGAATCCTTGAAAAAATTCCTGGATCCAGACAGTGATCCGGATCATCACCAAAATTTAATGGATTCTAAGTTAGCTCAAGACCCACCTTTCCACAAAGTTTCATTGCAATCCGTCAATTACTTTTTCCGTAATGTTGCTAACAGTCCAACCAACAAACCAACAAACTGACGTGATTACATAACCTCCTTGGAGGAGGTAACTATTGAAAGTCAGACCCACTTACTGTGTATTCCTTCACTTCTCAGGGTCTTCATTGAGATACAAAGCTAGTGCTTTGAGGCAGCAGGTTCTTCTTGTTTCAATGGAGTCATTCTGAAAAACACAACAGGAAATATATTGTATAAAGAAGTCACTGACATTTAGAAGATGAAGAAAGAAGAAAACTTTCCAGAGAGTCAGTTGGCCAGTCAGTCTTTATGCAGAGGTCATACAGATATTCATAAAATCAGTTCACTAGCTCTTGCCGATTAGCAATGAGAGCAGAGCACACAAGAGTGAAAGGCAACAGTTGGCTACTAGTGTTATGTGAATTGTGTATAAGTGGGGGTGGGGACAAATTTATCATGCGAGCATCCACAGCAACTGAAGTATCCATTATTATTCAAGTAATTACACAAACCTGGTCAATAACAGCCATAATGGTTTTGATTTTGCATCCTGCTGCTCCTCCTTTCTTACGCAGCACTCGAGCCAACTTGTCAGAGTAGTGGTCCAGCTGCGACATAAACTTTGGGATGAGCGGGATGGTGGTTATTCGCGTGAACTCTGCACATACCTAGGGACAAGACCCAAAAAGACAAAAACAAAAGCACAAAGTACAAAAGAAGGTCAACATACAACTTAAAATATACAAATGAGTAGAGCTTTAGGTAAATATGCTAATTATCTCTGGATCCAGCAACTTATTATTCATCGGAATAACTATCCTTATTATGCTCAGCTTTGGGCTCGGTGTGTTAGTTTGATCACAGTTCGTGTTTCAAGAGGATGATTGTGATTGTTACAGACAGCCTCCCTCTGGACCTGGAGGGAAGGAGACCTGGGAGAGACCAGACCTCTGAGACAACACAGGTGCGCCGAACCCTCAGCAAAATGTGGAGGAAGCTTATACAATTGAGCTGAACCGACAGGACAAAAAATGTGGCTTTAATCACCACCAGCAGAATGAAAAAGTGGCGCTGGCTGCAGACAACTAACACTGAGCCAAAAGCAGAGCATAACAGGATATTTGTGTGAATGCTGGAGGCATCCACACAAATATTTTCAACCAATTAGCAAAAACATTAAAGTTGTGACATGAAGCAAAGAAAATTTTCTTATGACGTGCAAATTCAAAACTTGCCTCATCTTCCATAAAGAGAGCCGGCCATCTACTTTTGAATTCCACGATGAAGGGCATGTCTTGAACCACTTCATGCCGCCGATGAGCAAAGGTTTTCACCATTTTCTCTTTTATCACCTGACGGTTGTTCCTTTTCTTAACCTCAGATAGCAGTTCCACTCGCTCCTTCTCAAGACTCTCTATGTCTTCTCCAGCTGGGTAAAGAGGGCAGAAATTGACCTCAGCTCTCCTGGGTTTCTTCACTTGGTTAGGACTTGAGGAGTTACCAGGCTGTCTGTTTTTCATGGAGTTGATGGTCATTTCTGGGCATCCCAAGCTCCTCAGCTTAGTACGGAAGTTGCCCATTTTGTACTTCAAGCTTATTTTCCAACCGTAGTATCCAGTAACAGATCCCTGTTCCTTTAAGCATGGATGTTTAAGGATCAAAGCTCCTGCAACATCATCTAATTGTGCAGAGGTAGGGTATCCTGTTGTGTACTTCATTGTTTCAGAAGCCAAGGCCTGCAGAATGTCTGACCTGACTTTGGAGCTTGGGTTCAGCCGCTTGCCTTCAGCAAGGAATTCTTGGTTTGCCTTTGACAGCTGCATCTCTATTTCGTAAGAGAACGGAGGAATAGGGAAGTTGCTTGGCCAGCCTTGATGCCTTAGGGATGAGGCTGGAGACCCAGCTGAAGTTGAGGTGGCTGACTCAGAGGATGAAAGTATATCAGTGTCGACACTGGAATCATCCATCTGCTGACTGGAGGCCTGTGTTGACTGATCATTCGGTAGAATTACTTTTAATGTCCCTTTGTCTTGGATATCTGCTGTTGAAGTCAGGTTCATAAACTGGTCGAAGTCACTGTCCATGTACTGCATTCTGAACTGTCCTTCAATTCCACACTGTTTCTGAATTTCAAATTTAAGACTGTCCACAGAGTCCGGTATTCCAGAAGACAAAGTTAGCTTCACACAGTTATCTTCTCTGAGAACTATCCAAAGCTTTGCTGGAGTAGACATTGTGTGCACCTGCGACTCTTATTCTGAAAGAGAGAGAATATTAAAGTAAAACAGAGCAGAACACCATGACAAACATGTTTGTGACATCTTTACACCCCCCCCTCCCCCCCCCCCCCCCCCCCCCCCCCCCCCCCCCCCCCCCCCCCCCCCCCCCCCCCACACACACACACACACACACACACACACACACACAAAAGAACCAGTGGATGTTACAGATGAGAAATTCATGTCTACTATATTGTATAAGTTTTGGTTAGTCAGAAAAATGTTTGGTAAGTTTTGGGTTAGTATGAATAAGATTTTGTGCAAAACACACAAAAATTCATTTGTATTACCTGAAGAATGTATGTATCGTTTCAAAGTCACCATCCGTAAAGTGCCAACTTTGTAATCACAGAGGGGGTAACGATCCACAAGCTGACTGTGGGCAATCACACAGACATCTCTTGGAGAAGGATCCAACTCGAAGGATCTGTAGTGTTCTCTGTACCATGAGCTTAATTTTTTTGCTATGAAGACAAGTTGGTCTTTCAAAACACACATCTGCACAATTTCAGCAAAGTCTGGCAGTCCACCAACAAATCCATGCACTATTATCATGCCACTTCTGAAGCTGATGCCATCAACAGATACATTCTGTGCCAGATTAACAACACTAAGATCAGGGTACTTCTGACGGAGGTCATCTGCTACTTCCTCTTTAAGGACATCAAGAGGAACCGTTGAGACTCGTGCAACCTCGAGAAAGTTTTTTTTACAGCTTGATGAAAACAAACTATGGGCAATCATGAGCCTCCGGTGGGCTCACCACCCACCGAGGGAACTGTAGGGGCCGGGTGCAGTGTGGATTGGGTGGCAGCCGACGGCAGGGTGCCCGGCGACCCGATCCCCGGACACAGAGACTGGCTCTAGGGACATGGAATGTCACCTCGTTGGCGGGGAAGGAGCCCGAGCTTGTGAGGGAGGTTGAGAGGTACCGGCTAGATATAGTCGGGCTCACCTCCACACATAGCCTGGGCTCTGGAACCCAACCTCTCGAGAAGGGCTGGACTCTCCACTTCTCTGGCGTTGCCCGCGGTGAGAGGCGGCGGGCTGGTGTGGGTTTGCTTGTAGCCCCACAGCTCAGCCGCCATGTGTTGGAGTTCACCCCAGTGAACGAGAGGGTTGCATCCCTGCGCCTTCGGGTCGGGGATAGGTGCCTCACTGTTGTCTCGGCTTATGGGCCGAACAGCAGTGCAGAGTACCCGGCCTTCTTGGAGTCCCTGGGAGGGGTGCTGGACAGTGCTCCGACTGGGGACTCCATTGTTCTACTGGGGGACTTCAACGCCCACGTGGGCAGCGACAGTGAGACCTGGAAGGGGGTGATTGGATCGCACGGCCTCCCCCATCTGAACCCGAGTGGTGTTCTGTTATTGGACTTCTGTGCAAGTCACAGTTTGTCCATAACGAACACCATGTTCGAGCACAGGGGTGTCCATAAGTGCACTTGGCACCAGGACACCCTAGGTCGGAGGTCGATGATCGACTTTGTTGTCGTGTCATCTGACCTCCGGCCGCGTGTTTTGGACACTCGGGTGAAGCGAGGGGCAGAGCTGTCGACCGATCACCACCTGGTGGTGAGTTGGATTCGCTGGCGGAGGAGGAAACCGGACAGACTTGGCAGACCCAAACGTGTTGTGAGGGTCTGCTGGGAACGTCTGGCGGAACCCTCTGTCAGCATGGCTTTCAACTCCCACCTCCGGGAGAGCTTCTCTCATGTCCCGAGGGAGGCTGGGGACATTGAGTCCGAGTGGACCATGTTCTCCACCTCCATTGTCGAAGCAGCTGCTCGGAGCTGTGGTCGTAAGGTCTCCGGTGCCTGTCGTGGCGGCAACCCCCGAACCCGGTGGTGGACACCGGAAGTAAGGGCTGCCGTCAAGCTGAAGAAGGAGTCCTATCGAGCCTTGCTGGCTCATGGGACTCCCGAAGCAGCTGACGGGTACCGGCAGGCCAAGCGAACTGCAGCCCGAGCAGTTGTGGAGGCAAAAACTCGGGTCTGGGAGGAGTTCGGGGAGGCCATGGAGGAGGACTATCGGTCGGCCTCGAAGAAATTCTGGCAAACCGTCCGGCGCCTCAGGAGGGGAAAGCAGGTCTCCGCCAACACTGTTTACAGTGGAGGTGGGGAGCTGCTGACCTCAACTGGGGATATTGTTGGACGGTGGAAGGAATACTTCGAGGACCTCCTCAATCCCGTCGCCACGTCTTCCGTGGAGGAAGCAGAGGCTGAGGTCTCAGAGGTGGACTCGTCCATCACCCAAGCTGAAGTCACTGAGGTGGTTGGCAAGCTCCTCGGTGGCAAGGCACCGGGGATGGACGAGATTCGGCCTGAGTACCTTAAGTCTCTGGATGTGCAGGGACTGTCTTGGTTGACACGTCTCTGCAACATCGCGTGGCTGTCGGGGACGGTGCCTCTGGATTGGCAGACCGGGGTGGTGGTCCCCCTGTTTAAAAAGGGGGACCGGAGGGTGTGCTCCAACTATAGGGGGATTACACTCCTCAGCCTCCCCGGGAAAGTCTATTCCAGGGTACTGGAGAGGAGGATCCGACCGATAGTCGAACCTCGGATCCAGGAGGAACAATGCGGTTTTCGTCCTGGCCGTGGAACAGTGGACCAGCTCTATACCCTCCATAGGGTGCTCGAGGGTTCGTGGGAGTTTGCCCAACCAGTCCACATGTGTTTTGTGGAATTGGAGAAGGCATTCGACCGTGTCCCTCGTGGTGTCTTGTGGGGGGTGCTCCGGGAATACGGAGTCCGGGGCCCCTTGTTAAGGGCCGTCCGGTCTTTGTATGACCGGAGTAGGAGTCTGGTCCGCATTGCCGGCAGTAAGTCGGACCTGTTCCCGGTGCATGTTGGACTCCGGCAGGGCTGCCCTTTGTCACCGGTTCTGTTCATAATCTTCATGGACAGAATTTCTAGGTGCAGCCAGGGGCCGGAGGGGGTCCGGTTCGGGAACCACAGGATTTCATCTCTGCTTTTTGCAGATGATGTTGTCCTGTTGGCTTCATCGAACCCGGACCTACAGCATGCACTGGGGCGGTTCGCAGCCGAGTGTGAAGCGGCAGGGATGAGGATCAGCACCTCCAAATCCGAGGCCATGGTCCTCGACCGGAGGAAGGTGGCTTGCCCCCTCCAGGTTGGTGGAGAGACCCTAGCCCAAGTGGAGGAGTTCAAGTATCTTGGGGTCTTGTTCACGAGTGGGGGACGGATGGAGCATGAGATTGACAGGCGGATCGGTGCAGCGGCTGCAGTGATGCGGTCGTTGTATCAGTCCGTCGTGGTGAAGAAGGAGCTGAGCCGAAAGGCGAAGCTCTCGATTTACCGGTCAATCTACGTTCCCACCCTCACCTATGGTCATGAGCTTTGGGTCATGACCGAAAGGACAAGATCCCGGATACAAGCGGCCGAAATGAGCTTCCTCCGTAGGGTGGCTGGGCGCTCCCTTAGAGATAGGGTGAGGAGCTCAGTCACCAGGGAGGAGCTCGGAGTAGAGCCGCTACTCCTCCACATCGAGAGGAACCAGCTGAGGTGGCTCGGACATCTGTTTAGGATGCCTCCTGGACGCCTCCCTAGGGAGGTGTTCCGGGCATGTCCCACTGGGAGGAGACCCCGGGGAAGACCCAGGACACGCTGGAGAGACTATGTCTCTCGGCTGGCCTGGGAACGCCTTGGGATCCTCCCAGAGGAGCTGGAGGAAGTGTCTGGGGACAGGGAAGTCTGGGCATCCCTGCTGAGACTGCTGCCCCCGCGACCCGGCCCCGGATAAGCGGTAGAAAATGGATGGATGGATGGATGGCAATCATGAGCTGATGTTTCGTGGCCAAAGACAGTGTTATGTTTGCCTCACAACTTGTTTAAAATAACTGTGCTTTGATTCAAACCTCAGAGTCCAGAAAGAAACGAGTGGACCAAAGAGAAGGATTAGTGCTGGATAATGTTCCAGATAGTGGTACTTTGGTAGCAGTTTTCTTTCAGGGAAGAGTGTGCAATACCTGTATCTGTGCTCAGATATTTTAGTCTCCAAGTATGCAATTGACTCATTCGTATGTACAGGGCAAACAACAAGATCAACAATATCCTTCAAATCTAATATTAGCTGCCAAGCTGGTTTGTCTTCTGGAATTAATTTTCCAACAATCAGGGGTATTAGCCTTAACAAACACCAATTTTCGTGCGAGTTTCCGCCAATATTTCTCTTAATGTGGAAAGCACGCGGCAATAACTGAGGCCGATTTTTTTTATCCCCCCATTTGTATGGGAAAGCCTGAATTAAATCATTTAAACAGTCAAAAGTGAAGTACTTCTTAGCTAAAAGCAATCCAAAGCATTCAGCAAGTTCAACGGGTACTATCTCCTCAAAAAGGTCATGTGCCAGATCTGGGGGGAAACCTGCTGTAACCTCAAAAAATGAAAGGCTCTCAGTTAAAGCACATGTAGTTTTGACTCCAAAACAGGGTTTACCTTGTTCACGTGCACTTGCTACGTGTGCACAATGTAGTTCTTTCGTTCTGAGACTGAAGCCACCCTCTTTGACCTCCTGTGACTGAATTTCACTGCGTGTAGCAGTACAAAACCGACAGACAAAATCTCCAGAAAAACTCTCCACGAACCCAGCTAATCCATGCGCTCCAAGGTTGTCGGCCACTACACACACAACAGTACCTCTGATGAATGTTCCAAGATGATCAATGAAAATTCCCTGTTGCTCTAATGTGACAATATCACGCAGGAAAGGTTCAAATATTTTTTTATAACCAAATGTTCTCACATCTTCACTTTTACAAAGCAATGCAAGATAAATTGAGTTCAGTGATGACTGACAAACTGGCAGCAAGTTCCCTAAAATCCAATAAACACCACAAAGTTTATGTTTTTTTCGTGGCGTCCCTAAGGGATTGCAAATTTCAAAGTCATCTATGTAGAGGTACAATGACAGTCTTAATTCCTCACCTGAGAGAAACACATTATTTTTGAAGTGACAACCATCTTGATAACATCTATACTCCCCATGTACCGATTGTTGATCTGAGTGACTATCAACAACCTTGTTGAGAATATCTTTCTTTTTGAGTAACTGCTCTAACGTTTTAAGAACAGGAATATACTGGAAGGTTTGTTTTGTTTTTGAGTCAAGAATATACTCTACTGGATCGACAATGTCAAAATTTTCTTTGTAATACTTCCTGCGTTTATGAGCAGTAGCGAGGGGACCATCCTTTGCTATACTTTTTAACAATGGGTTACATGAAGATAATGCAGCAGTCAATTCTTTAATCACTGTCTGGTCAACAGAGACATTGTGATTTCTGAGAGTTTCTTCAATTGCTTCATTTGATATTGGCACTGACGCAGATCCTATCAAATAATGCAATTCAGCGAGCAGTTCATCTATTGCTGTGCGTGGAACATGGAAATAGTTTTCAAGTTTTAGTAAAAGAGATCCTAATTTCAGTTCTATAGTCTTGAATAAATGCAGTTCTTCTGTTTCAGTTTCTATATCACTATCTGAATCAACATCACACTCACCAGGTTGAGCTGAATTATCAACATCACCATCTGCTGTATTTTCTGCTCCACTAGTGTTTATGATGCCTACTTTAAAATCTTTAAGAGAATAAGGGGTGTGTTTTCTATTTCTGTGGGACTTGTAAGTACCATAAATATTAGTCTGGAAAGAACAGCCTTGAAACACACAATTCACAGTCTCATGGTTCTTCAGATGGTTATTGATGTGACAAAAATATTCTTGTGCTGATCCTATGGAGGTGCTTGGACACAAATGACAGTTAAAAGTAGCTGAACTGACACATTTTTCAACACTTTGATCAGTATGTGACCTGCTTAAATGACTATGAAGAGCATTCCAAGTTTTGAATACACACGGGCAATCAGAATAAGTGCATGGGTATGGGTGTCTGCGGCCGAAATTGGCATGAGCTAACCTGTAGTGTTTTAGCAGATGGACTCTTGTTGATACCGTGCCCCCACAGTCTTTACAAGACCACATTCATATCTGTTGAAAAAAGAAATTGAAGTTAGAATCACATTAAAATCAGACGACTCCTATACAATACAGGTGATACTCAGAACATTTGAATAGCCTGAAAAATTCCATGCATTTCTGCAACAAAATTTTAAAGGTAAAAGGTAAGTATTATGCAGACAAAAATTTTGCAAATCAATATAGTTCAAGCTTTTGTGTGTGATACTTTGAGCCTACAATGGTGAAGTTTTCCCCACTATTTAAATTTTCAGAGTTTTGGGGTGTCGAGGTGTAGAATCTTCAGGCCGTCTCCATGAGGCCGCTCCAGCCGAGGCTTCCCCTCCAATCACGCCTCGATCCCACAGAGCCTTTTTGGATCCCAATATCAAGGTGTACAATAAGGACCTGACAACTTCTGGCTGTTTAGTGTGTGAATTTATTACAAAAAGATGTTGTTTCCCTGACAAGGAATTCTAGTCTTTGAGTCCCTGGTCTACCCGAAAGTAGCGTCCAGCAGGCAAAAAGAGCGATGTCTAAACTGTGTGTGTGTATTTCTGATCCCTCGCTCGCAGGCGGGGTTCTCAAACAGTGGTTCTCGGTAGTTTTCCATCGTCCGCCCCGTCCTCTCTCCCAGGCACGTGGATCTCCCAGGTTCCGCATCCCGGGTTATCTCGCCCCGACAGTCTCCGTCCTTCACTCTCTCAAGTGTTATCTGCAAGAGCTCAGACGAGAAAAACTTCCCGGGACCTCATGTGCTTTTTTCATGGCTAAGGTTACAAATCATTAAGAAATACAAAGAAATACAAAAGCAGCTGCAAAACAAAGTTAAATGCATATTATATTGGGATATTTTTCCCTGAGTATCATATGTGAGCAAGCAAGTATTAAAATAAGGATATTGAAACTAAAATAAATTCCCACAATTCCCCCTCTTGGCCTAAAACAAATTTTAGGCCAACAATGTTAATATTCCTGCAAAACATACATTTCTGCATAGCCTGCAAACATGTCCGGGTCAAAAGTCGGGTCCCGTCTCCGGTGCGTCTGTGGTCACCATTTACAGCTCCTGTTAACCCCTGTCCTTCCCACATCCAACAGGCACAAGAGATAACAAGAACAAAGGAAATTAAGAAACGACTAAATGAACATGTCCCTTTGTTACATTTACCCCCCCTGTCTTTCACAGGAGTCTCCTCGTCCCCCATTGTTGGTCCAACTGTTGCTGTTGCTCTCTAGGGAACTTGTGAATTGTCCCCTATGCACCTTAAACATCTGATGTCCCAGACCACGGCGTATTCCGCTAATGGCCAATTAATGCAGAGTCTTTTAAACTAATGTCTATAAAACAGTGGGTCTCTGTGGAGACAATGTTCTGGAATGTTGATACTCAACTGCCTCAATGGACAGCGCAGTTCCCACAGTCCTGATGTCTTCCTGGTGTATCGTGCTCTCTTCAGGTTAGGGGGCAGGTGGATCCCCTCCTCCGCTCCTACCAGGAATGGAGCTCTTCAACCTGGAGAGGCGTGTGTGAGAAATGTGATACCACTTTGGTCCTTTCTCCTTCAGTCTGACAGCATGGGTCGTCCGGGCTGTCACTTGGAACGGTCCATCCCAGCGTGGCTCTGTCCACCCCCTCTTGAGTCTGCGTAGATCCACAAATCCTGGATTCACGTCCTCCTCTGGATGTTCAGGCTCAGGGCGATGGTCAACCTCTGGGGGAATATCAAAAGACAGGTTATTTACATATTCACTTACCTTTTGTCTGATCTCAGTGTTCCGGTTGATTTTTCCCTCCGAAGACATAGCTCCCCACGGTCCTGGAAACGGTCTCCCGGTCTCTGCTTCGAATGGGGTTAGTCCGGTAGGTTGACAAACTGCAGATCTGATGTTAAGCAAAGCTATGGGCAAAGCTGTCAACCACATGCACTGTTGATGTTGTTGAATTTTCGCAATCTTTTGTTTGATATTTCCATTCATCCTTTCAACCTTCCCTTGAGACTGAGGATGGTAAACTGAGCCAAATTTATGAGTTAGCCCCAACATTCTCTCCACCTCCTGTAGATGTTTATTTTGAAAATGGGACCCATTATCTGATTTAATCAGTTTGGGAAAGCCATGTGTCGGGATGTAATGGTTCACAAGATGTTTAATCACTGAAACTGCATCCTCCTTAGCACATGGATACGCTTCTGGCCATCTGGTGTATGCATCCACCATGACCAGTAGGTATCTTTTACCTCCAATTCTCTCTCCCATGTCAGTAAAATCAATTACCACTTCATCACCTGGTCCCAGGTGAGGTTTAAACTGTCCAGGAGAACACCGTTGTGTTACTCCTTGGTTCCATCCAGCACAAATTTCACATTTATTTACAACTGCATTTATAATGTCCCCCTTCTGGGGATGCCAATACCCCTTTAATCTTTGTAGCACCTCCTTCTTATTTACATGAGCAGGGGAATGGGCTTCTTTCACCAGTCGATCCATTTCTTCAGTAGATACTTCCATCTGGTGCCTCAGTCTCATTGGTTCAGTCCTTCCTTCCGGATTCCCGTTGTCCTCTGTTTGAATCATCATTGTCGGTAGGTATCCGGCTGCTCTCTTCGCTGCTTCATCTGCTGCTGCGTTTCCTCTCGCCTCCATTGTCTGTGCTTTAGCATGACCTGGTACTTTATTTACAGTGACTTCTTCAGGCAGTTGGAGCGCCAGGAGAAGCTTTTTTGCTTCGTCTTCATGCTTGATTGGAGTCTTGGCAGTAGTTAAAAATCCAGTTCTCACCCATTGAGCAAGTTCAGTATGTACAACAGAAACCACATAGGCTGAGTCAGTATAAATGTTCACTCTCTCCCCCTCAGCCCATTCTAATGCTTTTATCATAGCCGTCATCTCGGCCCTTTGAGCTGATTGTTTCCCATGCAATTTCCCACTATATACAGTTACAAAAGTATCGCCAACTCGTCTCACCACTGCCCATGCAGATTGAAGTTCTCCCTTGTTGTCCCTGAAACAACAACCATCAGTGAACAGTTGCTCAACATCCTGTCCCTGCAACTGTCCCTTTTTCAACTTCCCTGACACCTGGTTATCTTCTTCAGACTTCTGTACACAGTTGTGTGGAGATCCCTCCAACACTTGGTCTGCCATGTTTATTCCCTCATGTGAGTATTGAATGTTTGGAGATGTCAGAGTTTTAAGAATCCTGCTTTGTCTCTGGCTCCCCAAGGTAAATGCATGTGATGTCACAAAATTAACTAGTGCATGATTAGTTAAAATGTGTAATGGGTGTCCCGCCACAATGTGCGCTGTTCTATCCACAATTTTAGCCATGCCAGCTGCCAATCGGGTGCATGGAGATGTTCTTTGTTCTAGATTATCCAATAACACGGAAGTGTACATTAATACCTTCCTTCCTCCCCCCTCTTTCTGATAAAGCACACCAGAACACGTGGTTGCTTTCTCAGAAACATCAAGGTAGAAGGTTGAGAGATAATCTGGTCTGTGCAGAACAGTGGCTGAGGCCAAATCTCTTTTCAGTTCAGCAAACACTTCTTCAGTGTCCGGTGTCCATTTCAATATACCCTGTAAATTCTTGTGACCTTGTTCAGCCACCAAAGACCTAAGTTGGGCCGCTTTCTCCGCAAAATCTGGAATGAATTGTCTGGAGAAACCCAGCAAACCCAAAAATGATAACATGTCTTTTACAGTAACTGGTCTTGTGTGGGAAAGTATGCTTTGCATGTGTGGGGCAGATGGTAGGGATCCCTCTGCTGTTATGAGGCGACCCAAAAATGAAACTGGTGATCTGGAACATTGCAGTTTAGAACGGGAAACTTTAAACCCCAATTGAGCTAAATGTTCCAATACAAGCTTAGTCGTCTGCAGACAAAGTGAGTCGTTGGGAGCTGCAATAAGCAAATCATCCACGTATTGTACCAACACTACACCTTCCGGCAAGACCAAAGGTTCCAATAATGTTTTCAAAATTTGGTTGAAAATTCCAGGTGAAAGTAGAAACCCTTGTGGTAATCTGGTATACTGATAAGTATTACCACGGAAGGTGAACGCGAAAATTGGTTTCACATGTTCAGCCAGAGGAATGCAGAAAAACGCATTAGACAAATCAATCACTGAAAACTTTGTGTGACTTTTTGAAACCTGACCAAGAGCCGCTATTGGGTTGGGGACCGCTGAGAGAGGTGACGAAGTCACCTTGTTAATCAATCTCAAATCATGCACCATGCGATACTTGCCAGTGGACTTTTCAATTGGGATGATGGGGGTGTTCCAAGGAGAGACAGCTGGTTCCAGCACTCCTGCTTGTAACAAACCCTCAATGGTTTCAGCTAGTCCGTCCTCTGCCTGTTTGGTAATCGGGTACTGTGGCTTCCAAATTGGTGGTACATCCTCAACCTTAAATGTCGCCGGATTAGCTGACTTAACTAGTCCCACATCAGTCGGAGATGTGGACCATAGAGTGTCTGGTAATGAATTTAGCATGTCCTCTGTCTCGTCCGCGTCAGTCATTTCCCTACCATGGTCTCTCGTGATCCACTGGTAATCTGCTGTTGTGTAGTCAGAAGCCTGTATCTGCAGTTTGTACATGTCCGCTGATTTTGAGTACCATACTACAGGGTGAAATGTAGGCTGCCAGTCCGTCAAGGTGTTTGCCTTGGAAACCATTGGACCCAGCTCTTTGGCCTGATGCCCATGTGCCAATAGTAAGGATATGTGAGCATCAGAATCATTTCTGTACCATTCCAGCAGCGGCGGGGGTATTTCTACAGTGGCTGCTACCCCCTCTTTGCCTATGATGACTGCTTTGGTATTGATTCTCCAATTGGTATCCTGCAAATACTCCAAAATTGAGACTCATAATTTAAGTCCTGAGATCGGTCGTAGAACAAGGTACAGTGGAATGGATCAACAGGCGGCATGTACGGTCTCAGATTCATCACCCAGGGCATCCAAGGCGCCAGTTTTGACAACACTGAGGAGGAGTCGGGTTCTGCCAATGTCAACCAATAAATCAGAGCACCCATGCTTGGGAGCTGCATCTGGCTCTGCGGCATCATAACTTTCGCTGAGCTCGCCAGCTGTGTGGTATGAGAAAGTCCTTCAGGGAGAACAAGGGTGACCCCATCAGCATCACAGAGAATTTCCGCTCTCATTTTGATCAACAAGTCTCTTCCCAGCAGATTAATCGGACAGTTGGGAGACCAGATGAATTGGTGCATGTGGTTCTGGCTCCCCACCTGGACCCGTAGTGGTTGTGTGAAGTGGCAGGTGTTTGTAGTCCCAGAGAATCCCATCAGGTTGGCTGTCCTGGTCGAGAGTGGTGGTGTCGGCTTGTGACCCATCGTAGAATACTGTGCCCCTGTATCGACCATAAACGACAAAACATCCAGTCCAACCCGCATGCGGACCATTGGTTCTGCCAGTGCCGCAGATCCAGGTTCCTCTAGGCACCCCTAGTTGGCCTGTCCTGATGGAGGAGGCATCAGAGACAACAGGTGTGGGTTAGGAAGTGCCTGCTGTCCTTCTCTGGGTGGCTGCTGCTGCTGCTGCTGCTGTCGCCTGAGTGGGCACTCTCTAGCCCAATGTCCAAGCTGTCCACAGCGGCGACACTCATCTTCTCTGATGCCGTTCCTCCCAGGCTGTCTCTGCTGACCACCTCTTCCTCCTCGTGGGTGATTGCTCCTACTCCGACCGCCCCCATATCCCCATCCACTCTGCCTGTTCTGCCATCTTGATGTTTGGTACTGGTACGTATCTGGAATGGGTACAGATTGCGGTATCATTTGTGGTTGTGGCTGCTGCACCATCTGTGCAGCTTTCTTGGGTGCTGATGCTGCCCGTTTCAGTCCCTCCAACTGCATTGAAAGCAGCTGGTCCTGCTTTTCCTTCTTAATCTCCTCTTCCTGGTCCAGTTTCTGTTTATATTTCATCAGGAAGAAGTTAAGTGCCTTATTCCACGTACCCTGATCTGTGTCTACTGATAAAGGATTTTCGTCCATCTGTTGCTGCACTTTGAGTGGGCATCCTTTTATCACTGCTTTTCTGTACAGGTACAGCTGCATTTCAGTCTCAGTCGGGGGAGTGCCCGTCATGTCCACCCACTGTGTGAGTGTGCGTTGTAGATAGGAGTGTGGTTCTTCACCGTCATATTTAAACTTGACATGTTCCATCATGCCCACTTTAACGGGAAACATCCGTCTCAATTCAGCTGAAAATCTGTCCACCCATGGTCCCAGTGGAGCCTCATCTGGCACGTCGATTGATTTCACTCTTTCTTCTACTTCATTTAAGTCTCTTGATCCCGCTTTCTCAGTGAGAATCTTTCTCCAGTCCCCAAGACAAAGCTGCTCTCCTGCGGTCAAGTCAACCACCTTTCGTAGGAATTTTGGCGCCCCCTCGTGAAGTGACGGTAACTTATCAGCCAAAACCTTCATGTCTGAAAATGAGAAGGGCCTATATTTTACATCGCCATCTCCCACAGCCAATAATGGTCCCAGAAAAGTTGCTTCTTCTGCGGCTCCTCCCATAGCTCCTCCCCCTGCACCACCCGAGCTGTCTCCTGCAAACATGCCGCTGAGGTGTTAAGAGCTTGGGTGTGCCCGGGGAGCTATGTACTGGTCCTGGCGCGCTCTCTGGATTCCCAAACTCCCCCAATGACTGAGTCATAATATCGTGAAACTCTTTCAGTTGCTTCTGCATGCTGTGAAACTGGGCCTCTCTCTCTCTTTCCCTCTGAGTTCTCTCCCTATCTCTGCGGCGTAACTCTTCCACCTGTTCAGCAGTGCTTTCAGTTTCTTTTTTCCGTCTTTGTAGCCGTGCAACTTCCTCTGCCCGCTGTGATCTCCGCCACATTTCCTCCTCG
Source organism: Salarias fasciatus (assembly GCF_902148845.1). Taxonomy (NCBI): domain Eukaryota; kingdom Metazoa; phylum Chordata; class Actinopteri; order Blenniiformes; family Blenniidae; genus Salarias; species Salarias fasciatus. Next base: position 31,557,751 of record NC_043762.1, read on the forward strand.
AACGTAGTAGTCTGCGTCTGCTCTCTTCTAGCAGGGGCATACATATCTCCAGATTTACATCTTTCAGCCTCATATTCTCCTTTTCCCCGAAATGTCCCTTCAAAATTAACCAGCGGCGCCATCATTTTGCTTGCCTGTCCAGGCTTTGAGGAGAGAGATAACTATCTCCCCCCTGCTTCTCACTCCTCTGACTTAAGGCTCCCGTCTCTTTTTTCTCCGCTCCAGCTGCAGCACGATGTTTACGAACTCTCCGAATTCCCTCGGCAACACTATGCGCTTGAATCATGGCATGCAACATAGACATCAATGCTTCACAATACTCAATTTGCTTATACATCTTTCCTCCCGCAAAAACACTCGCATTCTCGACTTCATTCTTAGCCTCCTTTTTCTTTCTTTCCAAACACGCTATCATCTGAGTACACCATTCAAAAAAATCACTCCTGCTGTGGGAAGGCGGCGCTACCCCAGACTTCTGCCACACGTCGATTCTCTCTTTCGCCTTTTCGACATACTTTTTCTTCTCTTTCTCTACTCCCCCCGCAGCCTTCTCAAAAGCCGGCCACATCTGTTCAACATAAAACCCAAACGGTTCACACTTCGGCGAGTGTGTGTCATCACTGAAATGAATGTCAAACTCTTGACACTCTCGGTCAAATTCCCCGTCCATCCTAATCTAAATGGTACCAACAGAAACAAACAAAAACAAACAACCGGAGTGGTAGTCCCTTTCCAACCACTCTACAAAGGCGAGTCTCCCTGACTCCCTTTACATCAAAGTTGATCCCAGCCACGTCCTATAAGACGCCGGTCAACTCAGAGCGCAGCTCGCCGGCTGCCTCTGTACATGGGCGAGTCTCCCTGACTCCCCTGTATTCTTCGTTTTTTCTTCAACAGTTGACCAGCCGCGTCCTTATGACGCCGGTCAACTCAGAGCGCAGCTCGCCGGCTGCCTCTTGGGGTCTAAGCCTAGACCGATAAAACCATCAAACAGTCAGGAAAACAAAATCTCCGAGCCAGAGTCCACAAACCCAGAGCAACTCACATCTCACAAGATCACAACCTTCATTTTAGTTTCTCCAATCAGGCACTTTTGCAATCTCAGGATTGAACAGGTAGTACCTTACCTTATATTTTCATGCCGGCCGGCTGGTTGTGGTCTTGGAGAGATCCTTGCAGTCTCGTATTGTCACCTTTGGGATCCTGTTCGTGACGCCAATTGTCGAGGTGTAGAATCTTCAGGCCGTCTCCATGAGGCCGCTCCAGCCGAGGCTTCCCCTCCAATCACGCCTCGATCCCACAGAGCCTTTTTGGATCCCAATATCAAGGTGTACAATAAGGACCTGACAACTTCTGGCTGTTTAGTGTGTGAATTTATTACAAAAAGATGTTGTTTCCCTGACAAGGAATTCTAGTCTTTGAGTCCCTGGTCTACCCGAAAGTAGCGTCCAGCAGGCAAAAAGAGCGATGTCTAAACTGTGTGTGTGTATTTCTGATCCCTCGCTCGCAGGCGGGGTTCTCAAACAGTGGTTCTCGGTAGTTTTCCATCGTCCGCCCCGTCCTCTCTCCCAGGCACGTGGATCTCCCAGGTTCCGCATCCCGGGTTATCTCGCCCCGACAGTCTCCGTCCTTCACTCCCTCAAGTGTTATCTGCAAGAGCTCAGACGAGAAAAACTTCCCGGGACCTCATGTGCTTTTTTCATGGCTAAGGTTACAAATCATTAAGAAATACAAAGAAATACAAAAGCAGCTGCAAAACAAAGTTAAATGCATATTATATTGGGATATTTTTCCCTGAGTATCATATGTGAGCAAGCAAGTATTAAAATAAGGATATTGAAACTAAAATAAATTCCCACAGGGGTTTGAAGTATTCATAGGTCGGAAATCATAATCGGCAAAATTACAACAAAGAGATGCTTGAGATATCTCACTTTGCATGTAATGACTCTAAAATGTATTGGTTACACTTTGTTGATTTTCCTTAATAAAACAACTTTTACATCATATTCTAATTTTCCGAGTATCACCTGTAGATCATTCAACAGCCTTCCAAGGCCTTCTTTGACCCAATGACCATTTGGTAAAATATTATTCTTTAAAGTATTTTAACATTTTAAATTGTTTACGCTACGTTTTTATGTTGTGCCACATAAAGGATGACAACACGTTTAAAAATCGTCACACTTCTTACCGTCTATTATTTCTTAGCGCGTTCCGCCATTTTGAAAAGTGAAAGGTTAAGCTTCTCGGAAACTAGAGTACCAAAATCAATCCCCAGTTTTCCATATGATGTATGCAATTTTAAACTTGGAAAATTGTATAGCACATAAAGGCAGGATAAGTCGGAGCCGAACCAATAACACTCGCGCGGAATTCAAGTGGGTTCCACTTGGAATGAGCCCATACTACACAGGGTTTCCGCCAGGCCTTTTCAGTCCGGGCGCAGCGACGCTGTTAGCAGCGACAGAACACGCGCCTCTCCCTCCCCTCCATCTGCAGCGTGGAACCACATGGATGTGGAAAATACACAGCACCTCGTATGGCAGCGTCAGTCTCCAGCTTATGAGTACAACTGCATGGCCTCGCTGACCGAGCTAAAGACGCTAACGAGCTAATGAAACTAATCGAACTACATCGCTACCTACAGATACACGTGGTGTTCTGGTGCCCGGACTCGTTCTCGCTAATTCCAGTCGATGTCTGTAGTGTATGGGAATTGCAAAAACTGTACTTGATTTATGAAGTTATGGCAGTAAAAAGGCGAAAACTTACCTCTGCTTCAACGATAGCTGCAGATTCATCCAGGTGAGGTTTTACGTCTCCTTCTTCTTCTTCTTCTTTTTACGGCAGATTAGGCACAACTCGGTGCATTGCTGCCACACACAGGTGATTTTGTGCTAATGCAGCTTCATCTTCTGGGGCCTAAATCCTGCTGTACAGATCCGTTGTCAAAAGAAAGTGAACTACTGCACATGCAATCTCCCTCTCACTCCATCCCTCACCCAGTATTGTCTTAAGTGAATATGTTTTAGTCCCAACTTTTCCAAATTTATAAACAATATTTTCCTCTGTTCTGTGTTCACTGGACATTTCATTATGACGTGACTCACTGACTCTGAGGATTCACAGTGGTGAGGTTTCCCTGTGAGCACCTGCAACGTTTTCATGACCCAACCTGATTCCTTCTGCACATGTGTGAAACGCGTGGAACACACCGTACAAAATTCGTTTTGAAAAAACAAATGAAAATTAAAAAATAAAAACAAATAAAACTTAGCGAACAGAGGGGTACACAACAGGATAAGAAGAAGAAGAGAAAACAATAGTGTGAATGCCTCCAGCATTCACACAATAAAGACAGATTCAGGACTTAAAATTTTCAAAGGTTTTTGTAACCGTTATGTTTTTCAAACCCTGCAAAGTTTTAAAATAAAGATCCATTCCAATTTGAAATTCCTGTATGATACAGGCTGAATAAAATATTTTCCAAATAAGTTATTCAAAATAAATTAAAAATTAAATTTCAAAATAAATTCAAAATAAAAATTCAATAAAACCAGTAGTGGGGGAGGTAATATAAACTTCCTTGATTGTGAACGAGATTAGAGGAGATGTGTGGTGTCCTTTAAGGGACAAACATGACTACTGCGTTGCTTTTTGGTTTTGCATGATTTTTACATGACAGATTTGAGTAGAGGTAACTAATACAACCAAGTAAACCTAACATTGCATATTTTTGCTTTCAACCAACACAACCAACTTAAGTTGAAAAAAAAACTTGTAGTTTTTGAGTAATTAAAAAGAAATACTATACTTTACAGCCAACTATAGTAACATTTCCTTTTTTTCAGTGCAGCTCGAGAAAACGCTGTTTTGAGAACACGTTTGTGAAAGCTGAAAAACTGTGAGTTCCCATGAATGAATCAAGTGGAAACTGCTTGTAAGTGATAAATCCATCATATTTAAGCTTCAACAATACCAGTTTGAGCAGTTTTTCATGAAATATCAAAAAGTTTCAAAAACACGCTTTCCAGCTCGAGAGAAACCACTTTTGGGTAAAGATTGATGAAAGTTGAATAAACTGCGAGTTCCCATGAATGAAACAAGTGAAAACTGCTTGTAAGTGATAAATCGATCACATTTAGGCTTCAACAGCCCCAGTTTGAGCAGTTTTTTATGAAATATCAAAAAAAGTTCAAAAACGCGCTTCCCAGCTCGAGAGAAAGCAGTTATGGGTAAAGAGTGATGAAAGTTGAAAAACTGTGAGTTCCCATGAATGAAACAAGTGAAAACTGCTTGTCAGTGATAAATCGATCATATTGAGGCTTCAACAGCCGAAGTTTGAGCAGCTTTTCATGACATATCCAAAAGTTCAAAAACGAGCTCCCCAGCTCGAGAAAACGCTGTTTTGAGAACACGTTTGTGAAAGTTGAAAAACTGTGAGTTCCCGTGAATGAATCAAGTGGAAACTGCTTGTAAGTGATAAATACGTCATATTTAAGCTTCAACAGCCCCAGTTTGAGCAGTTTTTCATGACATATCCAAAAGTTTCAAAAACACGCTTTCCAGCTCGAGAGAAACCACTTTTGGGTAAAGAGTGATGAAAGTTGAAAAACTGTGAGTTCCCGTGAATGAATCAAGTGGAAATTAATTGTAAGTGATAAATCCATCATATTTAAGCTTCAACAGCCCCAGTTTGAGCAGTTTTTCATGAAATATCCAAAAGTTTCAAAAACGCGCTTTCTAGCTCGAGAAAAACCAGTTTTGGGTAAACAGTTATAAAAGTTGAAAAACTGTGAGTTCCCGTGAATGAATCAAGTGGAAATTAATTGTAAGTGATAAATCCATCATATTTAAGCTTCAACAGTCCCAGTTTGAGCAGTTTTTCATGAAATATCCAAAATTTCAAAAACGCACTTCCCAGCTCGAGGAAACGCTGTTTTCAGAACACATTGATGAAAGCTGAAAAACTGTGAGTTCCCGTGAATGAATCAAGTGGAAACTGGTTGTAAGTGATAAATACATCATATTTAAACTTCAACAGTCCCCGTTTGAGCAGTGTTCATGAAATATCCAAAAGTTTCAAAAACGCACTTCCCAGCTCGAGAAAACGCTGTTTTGAGAACACATTGATGAAAGTTGAAAAACTGTGAGTTCCCGTGAATGAATGAAGTGGAAACTGCTTGTAAGTGATAAATACATTATATTTAAGCTTCAACAGCCCCAGTTTGAGCAGTTTTTCATGACATATCCAAAAGTTTCAAAAACACGCTTTCCAGCTCGAGAAAACGCTGTTTTGAGAACACATTGATGAAAGTTGAAAAACTGCGAGTTCCCATGAATGAAACAAGTGGAAACTGCTTGTAAGTGATAAATCGATCATATTTAGGCTTCAACAGCCCCAGTTTGAGCAGTTTTTCATGAAATATCCAAAACTTTCAAAAACGCTCTTCCCAAATCGAGAGAAAGCAGTTTTGGGTAAAGATTGATGAAAGTTGAAAAAGTGTGAGTTCCCGTGAATGAATCAAGTGGAAACTGCTTGAAAGTGATAAATCCATCATATTTAAGCTTCAACAGTCCCAGTTTGAGAAGTTTCTCATGAAATATCCAAAAGTTTCAAAAACGCGCTTCCCAGCTCGAGAGAAAGCAGTTGTGGGTAAAGAGTGATGAAAGTTGAAAAACTGTGAGTTCCCGTGAATTAATGAAGAATTCACACTTTTGAATCTTTCATCACTGTGTTCGCAACACAGTGTTTACTCGAGCTGGGGAGCTCATTTTTGAAACTCTTTAGATATTTCAAGAAAACCTACTGAAACTGGGAGTATTGAAGCTTAAATAGGATGGATTCATCAATTACAACCAGTTTCCACTTGTTTCATTCCAGGGAACTCACAGCTTTTCAACTTTCATCACTGTGTTCTCAAAACAGTGTTTTCTCGAGCTGGAGAGCTCGTTTTTGAAACTTTTCGGATTTTTCATGAGAAACTGCTCAAACTTGGATTGTTGAACAATAAATATGATGGATTTATCACTTACAAGCAGTTTCCCTTGTTTCTCTCTCAGGAACTCACTCTTTTCAAAATTTCATCACTGTGCCCAAAACTCTAGAATCTTGGCGCTAGGCGCTGTACTCCAGACACTTGAGGCTGGACTCTAGACGCTAGGCGCTGGACTCTGGACACCAGATGCTGGACTCTCGATGCTTGACGCCAGGCGCTGAATGTGAGACACTTGACGCTGGACTCTCGACCCAACTCGCTGGTCTCTCGACGCAAGGCCCTAGGCCTTAGGCGCAAGACTCTAGACGCAAGGCGCTGGACTCCAGACGCCAGGCGCTGGACTCTAGACGCTATGCGCAAGGCGTTAGGCACTGGACTCCATACTTTAGATGCCAGGGCCTGGACTCTCGACGCTATGCGCTGGGCTCTTGACGCTAGGTGGTAGGCACCATACTCGAGACACTAGGCGCTAGGCGCTGGACTCCAGAGACTTGACGCCAGGCGCTGGACTCTCGAGACTTGACGCAAGGGGCAAGGCGCTAGACTGTAGACGCTAGAGGGTAGGGGCTGTAGTCCAGGCGCTAGACTCTAAACGCTCGGCGCTGGACTCCAGACACTTGATGCCGGACTCTAGACCCTAGGCGCTGGTCTCAAGACGCTAGGCTCTAGGCGCTAAGCGCTGGACCCTAGACACTTGACGTTCGACTCAAGACGCTTGGTGGTAGGCGCTGTACTCTGTACACTAGACGCTAGGCGCTGGACTCTGGACATTTGACGCTAGGCGCTGGACTCTCGACACTTGACGCGAGGCGCTGGACTCTAGCTGGTAGGTGCTGGATTCCAAACACATGAATCTGGACTTTAGACGCTAGGCGATTGACTCCAGATGCTAGACGCTGGACTTTCGACGCCAGACGCTGGACTCTAGACGCTATGTGCAAGGCGTGAGGCGCTGGGCACTAGACACTAGACTCTAAACGCGAGGCACTGGACTCCAGACTCTAGATGCCAGGGCCTGGACTCTCGACGCTACGCGCTGGACTCTAGACGCTAGGTGGTAAGCGCCATACTTGAGACACCAGGTGCACGGCGCTGGACTCTAGAGACTTGATGCCAGGCGCTGGACTCTAGAGACTTGACGCAAGGCGCAAGGCGCTAGACTGTAGACACTAGAGGGTAGGGGCTGTAATCTAGGCGCTAGACTCTAGACGTTAGGCGCTGGACTCCAGACACTTGACGCTAGGCGCTAGACTCTAGATCTTAAGCGCTGGACTGTAGACGCCAGTCGCTGGACTCTAGAAGCCTGACAATTGGCGCTGGACTCTACACGCTGGGCGCTGGAATCGAGACGTTAGGCGCTGGACTCTACACGCTAGGCGCTGGACTGAAGACACTTGAGGCTAGGCGCTGGACTCTAAAAACTTGATGCTAGGCGCTAGATTCTAGACACTAGGCGCCGGACTCTAGACGCTAGGCGCTGGACTCTCGATGCTTGACGCCAGGCACTGGATGTTAGACACTTGACGCTGGACTCTCGACCCTACTCGCTGGTCACTAGATGCAAGGCTCTCGGCGTTAGGCGCTGGACCCTCGACACTTGACGCTGGACTCCACACGCTAGATGCTATGTGCTGGACTCTAGACAATAGGCGCTATGCGCTGGAGTGTAGAAACTTGACGCGAGGTGCAAGACTCGAGACGCAAAGCGCTGGACTCTGGACGCTAGGTGCTAGGCGCCATACTCTATACACTCGACGCTAGGGGCTGGACTCTAGGCACTTGACGCTAGGCGCTGGACTGTAGACACTAGACGCTAGGTGCTGGACTCTATAGACTTGACGCTGGACTCTGGACCCAAGGCACTGGACTGTAGACACTCAGCGCTCGGCGCTGGACTATAGAGACATGACGCGAGGCGTTAGACTTGAGACGCTGGGCGCTGGACTCTAGACGCTGGACTCTAGACGCAAGGCGTTAGGCGCTGTACTCTACACGCCAGGCGTGGACCCTAGACACTTGAGGCTAGGTGCTAGACTCTAGACACTAGACGCTAGGCGCTGGACTCTAGACACAAGAGGCTAGGCGCTGGACTCCAGACACTAGGCGCCAGGTGCTGGACTCTAAACACTTGACGCAAGGAGCAAGGCGCTAGACTGTAGACGGTAGACGTTAAGTGCTGTACTCTAGACGCAAGACTGTAGACGCTAGGCGCTGGACTCCAGAGAGTTGATGGTAGGCGCTAGACTCTAGACACTAGGCACTGGAGTCTAGACGCTAGGCGCTGGACTCCAGACACTTGACAGTTGGCGCTGGACTGTACACGCTAGGCGCTGGACTCAAGACACTTGAGGATAGGCGCTGGACTCTAGAAACTTGACGCTAGGCGCATGGCGCTGGACTCTAGACCCTAGACGGTAGGGGCTGTACTCTAGACGCTAGACTCTAGACGCTAGGCGCTGGACTCTAGACATTTGATGCTAGGCAATTGACTATAGACGCTAGACGCTAGACTCTAGATGCTAGGCGCTGGACTCTAAACGCAAGGCACTGGACTCTAGACCCTAGGCGCTGGTCTCTAAATGCTAGGCGCTAGGCTGGACTCCAGACGCTATCCACTTGTTTGATTCCAGGGAACTCACAGTTTTTCAACTTTCATCACTGTGTCCTCAAAACAGCGTTTTCTCGAGCTGGGGAGGTCGTTGTTGAAACTCTTTGGATATTTCATGAAAAACTACTCAAACTGGGACTGTTGAAGCTTAAATATGATGGATTTATCACTTACAAGCAGTTTCCACTTGTTTCATTCACGGGAACTCACAGTTTTTCAACTTTCATCACTGTGTTCTCAAAACAGCTGTTTCTCAAGCTGGGGAGCTCATTTTTGAAACTTTTGGATATGTCATGAGAAACTGCTCAAACTGGGATTGTTGAAGCTTAAATATGATGGATTTATCACTTCAATTTTCAATTCAATCAATTCATTTTTGTATAGCCCAGTATCACAACAGTTGCCTCAGTGGGCTTCAAGATGTTGCATTGGTTGGTAAAAATAAAAACAGTGAATAAGCATAATGTTAATATGTCAAATTCACAGTAACGAGACAAAACGAAGCAACCACCACCTTAGACCCTCACATCCGGCAAGAAAAAACTCCAAAAACCCAGTGGGAAAAGAAGAAATCTCCACAGTTTGGATGGATCCCACTCCCAGGAATGGACAGCCTTGGCAACAGCTAGCATGAGACAATAAGAAGTAAAGCTTAGGACTATGTTGAGTACAGTCCATTGGATGGTCCATCACAAGAACCACGGATCCCAGAAGTAGAACCAAAGCCAATCCGCGGGCACAGCACCGACAGGAGTGTCCTCCCGGTCTGGACGGAGCTTGATCGTCGGCCCATAGTGGAGTCAGCAACTGAAACTCGAGAAGACTCCCCCTCGAAGGGGGGGACAACAGGTGAAAAGCAATGAATGGACAAAAAGGGAATAACATTCAGACATTAGAGGATAGGGCTCAGTGCACCGTACGTCCCACAGCATTCTGGCTCCCAGGGCAGCTTTGTGGATAGTTTAGTATTTAAACTAGTATTTAGTTAGCATAATTTAGATAGTTTAGTTTAGTTTAGTTTAGTTTAGTTTAGTTTAGTTTAGTTTAGTTTAGTTTAGAATCCCTAGCTGACCTGATCATAGGCTGCATTGAAGAGAAATGTCTTGAGCCTAACCTTGAATGTGGAGACTGTGTCTGCCTCTTTGACACCACTTGGAAGCTGGTTCAATAAAAACGGTGCCTGATAGCTAAAGGCTCTTCCACCTCATGTCCATTTAGAGACCCTAGGAGTCACCAGTAACCCTGCATTTTGGGAGCGAAGTGCTCTGATTGGTTGATAAGGTATCTTGGAGATAGGTCGGAGCCATCCCATTTAGGATTTTGTAAGTGAGGAGAAGGATTTTAAATCTAACTCTAAACTCGACAGGAAGCCAGTGAAGAGATTTTAGAATGGGAGTAATGTGTTCGCGTCTTCGAGTTCCGGTTAATAATCTGGCGGCCGCATTTTGAACCAACTAAAAGTTTTTTAATGCACTTTTTGGGCAGGCTGCAAGAAGGGAGTTGCAGTAGTCCAGTCCAGTAGAAACAAATGCATGGATGAAGGCAGCTAGGGCAGCTTTGTGGATAGTTTAGTATTTAAACTAGTATTTAGTTAGTATAGTATAGTTTAGTTTAGTTTAGTTTAGTTTAGTTTAGTTTAGTTTAGTTTAGTTTAGTTTAGTTTAGTTTAATTTAGAATCCCTAGCTGACCTGATCATAGGCTGCATCAAAGAGAAACGTCTTGAGCCTAACCTTGAATGTGGAGACTGTGTCTGCCTCTTTAACACCACTTGGAAGCTGGTTCAATAAAAACGGTGCCTGATAGCTAAAGGCTCTTCCACCTAATGTCCATGTAGAGACCCTAGGAGTCACCAGTAACCCTGCATTTTGAGAGCGAAGTGCTCTGATTGGTTGATAAGATGTTAAAGCATCTTGGAGATAGGTCGGAGCCATCCCATTTAGGATTTTGTAAGTGAGGAGAAGGATTTTAAATCTAACTCTAAACTCGACAGGAAAGCAGTGAAGAGATTTTGGAACGGGAGTAATGTGTTCGCGTCTTCGAGTTCCGGTTAATATTCTGGCGGCCGCGTTTTGAACCAACTGAAAGTTTTTTAACGCATGTTTTGGGCAGGCTGCAAGAAGGGAGTTGCAGTAGTCCAGTCTAGTAGAAACAAATGCATGGATGAGTTTTTCTGCATCGCTTCTAGGTAGAATGTTTCTTATTTTAGCTATGTTGCGCAAGTGGAAATATGCTGTTTTACAAGCCAGGTTGATGTTTGCTTTAAAGGAGATATCCTGATCAAATACGACCCCGAGGTTCCTGACAGTAGAGGAGGAGGATACACTGACGTTATCTAAGGTGATAATCTGTTCAGATAGACACTCTCTCAGTTTATGGGGGCCTAGTATTATGACCTCTGTTTTGCCAGGATTAAGACGGAGATAGTTGGTTGTCATCCAGGTTTTAATTTCTCTGATACAGTCACTGAGTCTGTCTATTTGATTAGTTTGATCAGGTTTCATAGATAAATACAATTGTGTGTCATCTGCATAGCAATGAAAATTGATATCATGACTTCTAATTATGTTCCCTAAAGGAAGCATATACAACAATTGCCGCTGGAGTCTACACACTGGGCGCTGGACTCCAGACGCTATGCGCTAGACGCTGGACGTTAGAAGCTTGATGCTAGACGCTTGACTTTCGCCGCTAGGCGTTGGACTCCAGACGCTAGGCGCTGGACTCTTGACACTCGGCGCTAGGCACTGGACTCTAGACACTTGACGCTAGACGCAAGGCGCTGGACTCTAGACAACTGATGCTAGGCGATTGACTCTCGGCACAAGGCGCTGGACTCTGGACGCTGGACAGTAGGGGATGTACTCTAGACAAATGACATTATGCGCTAGACTTTAGATGCTCGGCACTGGACTTTAAAGTACTTGTAAGTGATATATCCATCATATTTAAGCTTCGACAATTGCAGTTTCAGTAGATTTTCATGAAATATCCGAAAACTTTCAGAAACGAGCTCCCCAGCTCAACAAAAAGCTGTGTTGAGAACACATTGATGAAAGTTGAAAAACTGTGAGTTCCCGTGAATGAATCAAGTGGAAACTGCTTGTAAGTGGTAAATCCATCATATTTAAGCTTCAACAGTCCCAGTTTGAGCAGTTTTTCATAATATATCCAAAAGTTCAAAAACGAGCTCGCCAGCTCGAGAAAACGCTGTTTTGAGAACACATTGATGAAAGTTGAAAAACTGTGAGTTCCCATGAATTAATCAAGTGGAAACTGCTTGTAAGTGATAAATCCATCATATTTAAGCTTCAACAGTCCCAGTTTGAACAGTTTTTCATGAAATATCAAAAAACTTTCAAAAATGAGCTCCCCAGTTCGAGAAAACGCTGTTTTGAGAACACAGTGATGAAAGTTGAAAAGGTGTGAGTTCCCATGAATTAATCAAGTGGAAACTGCTTGTAAGTGATAAATCCATCATATTTAAGCTTCAACAGTCCCAGTTTGAACAGTTTTTCATGAAATATCAAAAAAGTTTCAAAAATGAGCTCCCCAGTTCGAGAAAACGCTGTTTTGAGAACACAGTGATGAAAGTTGAAAAGGTGTGAGTTCCTGGAATGAAACAAGTGGAAACTGCTTGTAAGTGATACATCAATCATATTTAAGCTTCAACAATCCCAGTTTGAGCAGTTTTTGCTTGTCATTAATGTAACACGCATGTCATTATGCTGTAACACACATGTCATTATGCTGTAACACACATGTTATTACACTAACACGCACGTCATTACGCAGTAACATCCATGTGATTACTCTAACATGCCTGCCTTAACGCTGTAACAGGCATGTGATTACTCTAACAAGCATGCCATAACGCTGTAACACGCATGTGATTACTCTAACACGCATGCCATAACGCTGTAACACGCATGTGATTACTCTAACACGCATGTCATTACGCTGTAATATGCATGTAATTACACTAACACGCATGCCATTATGCTGTAGCACGCATGTGATTACACTAACATGCATGTCATTACACTGTAACACATATATCATTATACTAACACGCATGTCTTTTCGCTGTAACACACATGTCATTATGCTGAAAAACACATGCCATTACGCTGTAACAGGCATTTGATTACACGAGCACGCATGCCATTACGCTGTAGCACGCATGTGTTTACGCTGTAAAACGCATGTGGTTACACTAACGCGCATGTCATTATGCTGTAACACACATGTCATTAAGCTAACACACATGTCATTACACTAACACACATGTCATTACACTATAGCACGCATGTCATTACGCTAACACGCATGTCATTACACTGAAACACATGTCATTACACTAACACGCTGTAACACACATGTCATTACACTAACACGCATGTCATTACGCTGTAACATGCATGTGATTACTCTGACACGCATGCCATTATGCATACACTAACACGCATGTCATTACTCTGTAACACACGTCATTACTCTAACACGCATGTCATTATGCTGTAACACACATGTCCAAGGTGTCCAGGATCCAGTCCTCACATCCAGAGGCGCTCATCATTATTTCAGGGGACTTCAACCATGTTGATGTGAGCCCTCATTTAGGCGGCTTCACTCAATATGTGCAGTGTCCAACCAGACATAACAACACTCTGGACCTGTGTTATGTGAATGTAAGATCTGCTTACTCTGCCGTGTCTCTGCCTCCCCTTGGAAAGTCCGACCACAATCTCATACACCTCAGACTATCATACAAACCATTTGTGATGAGACTGCCTACGGTCAGGAGGTCTTTTAGGCAGTGGACCCCTGAGACAACAGCCAAGCTGAGGGACTGTTTTGAATCCACAGATTGGAATCTGCTTGTGGGTTCAGACTTGGACAATGACATCAATGAGAGCGTGGTCTGTGTCACAGACTACATAAATTTCTGCACGGATGTAGTAGTGCCCCTGAGAACCGTGCGCTGCTTCCCAAACAACAAGCCGTGGATCAGAAGTGACACAAAACATCTGCTGAACTGTAAAAAGGAGGCTTTTAAGTCTGGTGACCAGCAGAGAATGAGGACTGCTCAACATAACCTGAGGAGGGCCATGAGACGGGCCAGGAGGGAGTACAAAGCAGGACTCGAGAGGAAGCTGCAGGATAGGAGCTCCCGAGAGGTCTGGAAGGGCATGAGAACCATTACTGGTTTCAAGGAGAAGGGATGTGTAGCTCCTGGTGATGTGGACATGGCGGACGAGTTCAACCGTTTTTACAACCGGTTTGACTCTGTACAAACGCACGCACACACTAACGGATGTCCACCCGGCGGCCACTCCACCTCGGCTGCTGTGACCTGCTCCTCTTCTCCACCTGGGAGCGGCTCCACCTCTGCTGTGTCCTGCTCCTCCTCACCACCAGCGGCTGCTCCACCTCTGCTGCTGTGACCTGCTCCTCCTCACCACCCGAGCGGCTGCTCCACCTCTGCGGCTGTGACCTGCTCCTCCTCACCATCCAGCGGCTGCTCCACCTCTGCGGCTGTGGACCCTGCTCCTCCTCACCATCCAAGCGCTGCTCCACCTCTGCGGCTGTGACCTGCTCCTCTCCTCCACCCAGCGGCTGCTCACCTCTGCTGCTGTGACCTGCTCCTCCTCACCACCCAGCGGCTGCTCCACCTCTGCTGACGCGCCGGCCTTCACTGTGGAGGAGGTACGTGTGGAGCTGAGGAGGCTCCGTGGACGGAAAGCTGCAGGGCCTGATGGGATATCACCACGGCTGCTGAAGGAGTGTGCGTCAGAGCTGGCTGTGCCTCTCCAAACCATCTTCAATCAGAGTCTTCAGACTGGACGTGTCCCTGCGTTGTGGAAGACCTCATGCCTTGTCCCAGTGCCCAAGGTGGCAAGGCCTGCAGGGATGAAGGACTACAGACCAGTGGCCCTAACATCCGTGGTAATGAAGACTTTTGAGAGGCTGCTGCTCCGGCTGCTCAAACCTCAAGTGGAGTGGGGGCTGGACCCCCTTCAGTTCGCCTATCAGGACAGCATGGGAGTGGACGATGCGGTCTTGTTTATGGTCCATCGGTCGCTCTCCTTTCTGGAGGGAGCTGGAGGCTATGTGAGGTTGATGTTTTTTGACTTTACAAGCGCCTTTGATACCATCCAGCCTCAGCTACTGAAGGGGAAGCTTGAGAGGATGGGAGTGGATCCTCTCTTTGTTCGCTGGATCCACAACTACACTGTAAACCCGAACAGTATTGCTGACTTATAAAGAATGATTACGCTGTACTTAAATTGTGTTATCTAGTTAGCAGAACTCAATATGTTTTATTTCTCTGAAAAACTTATGCAGTTTTAATTTTGATTGATGTGACATTTTTAAGTTTACACAATAAGTTTAGTTATTACTTTCAAGTACTTAAGGAGACGTACAGTGACGTCATGACGCTTCATCAAACAGACGTTTCTCTCAATATGGCTGCTTGTCTGCAGAGACGGAGTCTGCACGTGGAACAATTTGTAAGTATGAAAAACGCTTTTTTTCTTCATAAAATTCAAAAAATAATTGTGATATGCGTTTTTAACTCCAGATAGTTTATCTATTGACGCTAAACATTTGTATGAACTTTCAGTTGTAAGCGTAGTGCGAGGTCATAGCACCGCGCCACGTTATCCGCCATTTTTGCCACACTTCCTGGTGTATTTAAGCTGCGAATAATGGCAAGTTTAGCCTGTAATTGTCTCTCTCAGCCATTGGAACTTCTGTTTAGTTTGTTTTTATTGTTCATACTGTGTGTCCTCATCTGGTAAGCATGTTTTTTATATACTTTTATAGACACGTGGCCATTTTGACTGCTCTCTCAGTCAGTGTTTTTCCCCCCTTATATTATGGCTATTGTGATTTCTGTGCTCACCAAATGTAGAGGGGTCGTATCAATTATGTAAGTTCACGTGAACTGTTATGCCATTTAGTTTATCGTCAATTGGGCAGTAACGACATGAAAGCTGTGAGTCCATGCATTTAGTCGGTGGGGGAGGGGGGTGCTTCATGCGCTAAGTTATGATTTTTCCTTTCCCAATGTAGTGCCAGCCAGTTGTTGGAAAGCACCAATTTGAATTGTAAATTGGGGATGGGGATAAATATCTGTAACCGAATAGCAAATGAATACTTTAATGTTAAATAACTTGAGTAGAAAACGTGTCAGGATGCCGAGAGCAGTGGACCGTTTCATCCAGCCGAGGGCGCTCTCAGCTTAGCTTCACTCTCAGTCACACAAACTGCTCTCCTGACCTCAGTAAAAAAAAAAAGGTTCCGTCTGAGTGGACAGTAACTGCACCGAATCATCTGAGGCGTGGTGTGTGGCTGTACATGGTAGATAGCAAGCTTAAACACTGGGCTGTGTGTATCTGCCAAATTTGCTTCTCGACCGTCGACTTTCACTTAAGTTGTAGTCCAGCGGTGCTTCGTCAGTTCAACCCGTGTAACTACGTATTTTTCGGCAGCATCTTCAACAAAGGGGCGTGTCTGTTCAGTTTGATGAAAATTGACAGGCTTACAGCGTGCCCTTTTATGCTTTTATAAAATTGATTGCTTTGCTAGAAAGCCTTTTTAAATCGTAGTTAGTTTGTTTTAGGACATTTACAACATAATATTGTTGATTTGTGGCAAAATAATATTTTTAGGATATTTGGTGTTGATGAAGGGAAGTATATTTGCTTGTTACTTCATAATCTTGTCCTTTTTTTCTTTTAGGCTTAAGTGGATGCTTAGAAGGGGAAATCAAGAATCAAGGTCACCTACACGTGAAACATTAGATATATCAAGCTAAATATGAATTGCTGCAATTTTGGCCATATTATTCATTAATTTAATGCATGTAATTTTGCCTGTGATCGGTGTCTAAAGATCAATGAATGAGTTTTTTTGTCCAAAATGGTCAAATTTTTCAACACTTTAAATACAAATAAAAATGAACTGAAAAGATGGTAATGCATGATTGACATTTGGAATGTTACTTTAACTGTACTTGTGTTTGTTTCAAAAACCTAAGATTTTTAATTGTGGAATCAGAAATTGGCATTCTTCTTGCTGAGAAATGTGTATTCGTGAGAATAGCACTAGAATAATCTAAACACATGGAGTAATACTTTATTTTTTTCACTCAACAGATTCATCTGATCCTTCAGAGATCTTTTATAAGTAAGTAATGTTAGTATTTGAGTTCTTTTTCAACATGATGCAAGATTATTATCTTAACATATGCAGTGCAATATTTTCTCTTTTTACGACAACTGTTACTGTTTGTTATTTAGTATCAAATTCCTGATGATGAAATTAGGCATTGTTGTCCATATAATACACAGTCGTTCATGGGTCAAACTTATCAATTTTTTAATGTTCAGGCAATCTAGATGCGCTTAAATTCAATAAGAAAATCTGTGATTATGAGTGACTACAGCCTGTTTAAAAATAGCCTATGTAATTGATATTGACAAAATCAACATTTTTACCTATTCAGAAAATAACTCAAAAGACTTACACATAACCCCCATACTGACGGTTGTTAAAGACCTTAGTTTAGTCTGAAAACTGACAGCTTTTTTTCTTTTTTTTTATCCAGCGTAGCATTTACTCTGTGGGAGAACGCCATTTATGGTTGAGTTATGTCAGCACTTTAATTGATGTTAATTATAACATGATGCAGGTTTGTCTGATGATGCCAAGCTGACATTTGACACACATGATGCAGCCATTAAGATCTTTTTTTCCCCTCTAACAGTCATAGATCTCTTCCAAAGAACTGTTCTGCCAAGTCATGTCAGCTATTGTACTTTCTGTAAAACTGTCAAAGATTCTTATGTTAAGATGTTATAGGATACGTTTGGTTTAAACAGTTTTCGCATCGTTTATAGAAAGATGTATAACAATATTCTCACTCAGAAGGATTTTCTGATCCGAAAAGTGGTTCGGGAGAAAGTTAGATCCATAGTCGAGCTGCAGACCTCCGTATACTGTTAGCCATTTGGGCATGTGTGGCGCCGGCTCCCAAAACGGCTTTAGTCGTCCAAAAACTCATTAGTTTCACCAATATATCCTCATGGTCCGCTCACGCCTCTCCTCCACCACAGCCCGGTGTCGCAAAATACATGCTGTTGCGGTTTCGCAGATCTCTGAAGTGAATACGGTGATCTGGAAGTAAACTTAAGTACATTCACCGAGACACACAGTAGGTGGCGCTGTGCACCAAAGTTGTTGGTCGCCACCCGCTCCAAAGAAGAAGAAGCAGATCTGCTTCTTCTTCTTTGGTGAATGTACTTAAGTTTACTTCCAGATCACTGTATTCACTTCAGAGATCTGTAAAACCGCAACAGCATGTATTTTGCGACACCAGGCTGTGGTGGAGTAGAGGTGTGAGCGGACCATGAGGATATATTGGTGAAACTAATGAGTTTTTGGACGATTAAAGCCGTTTTGGGAGCCGGCGCCACACATGCCCAAATGGCTAACAGTATACGGAGGTCTGCAGCTCGACTATGGATCTAACTTTCTCCCGGACCACTGTTCGAATCAGAAACCCCTTCTGAGGGAGTATATTGTTATACATCTTTCTATAAACAATGTGAAAACTGTTTAAACCGAACTTATCCTTTAAAGGGGCTGTGCTAGAGATATCTGATTGTAATCCACAATTTAAGATTAACAGCATCTGAGTAGGTTACTTCTAAATGCTATTTCTCCACATTCCGATTAGGTTGGACACATTGATTAATGGCACTTGTTCACTGTGACAACACCTCGCAGGCTAGTGAAATTTAGCAATGAGAAGAGATCCGTGTTTTTCTCCGCTGAAAGGAATTTCTTAGATAAATTTTGAAGTCGTGTTGGACACTGGTGCTAAACTGTCAGAAAAAGGACGTCACAGCAGAAGAAAGTTAAACAGGACAGTCAGAGTATGGGCTAAAACACGGGTTGAGCTGTTTTTGATGTGTATAGTAAGATAAGTAGAAGTGTATGGGTGTGCATTACTTTATCTCCAGTCTCCTTGTTCCAGAGCCTCTTTGACCTGTAAATAGCAAATTCATAGCAAAGTTGTTTTTAAGCTTATCCAAATTAAAGTATGTTCTTTATAAGTTTTTTATCATGTAAGATTAATTTGAAAAGATGCGTTGTTATATATTATGCATTATAACACATTTCATCTTTATTTTCCTCAGGAACAAATAAACAGCGCAAGATAACACCAATCTTTTTATGGTAAGCTAAGCACTAGTCTACACATAAGATTAACACAGGAAGACTTTTTGTTTTCTTGCCAGTGGTTAAAGATTGAGTTGAAATTTCTGATGTCAAACTGAATCTGTAATTTGATCCAAAAAGTTTTAAGTCAAGTGGTAAGATTCAGAAGATGGAGTGGAAGTGCAGGTTGTGTGCAGTCTCTTCAGGCACCAGAGCACAGTTATTCAGGCACTACCGTTTGAAACATAGCCTCTACTCGAGTGTTAGTCCTTTGCCATGTTTGTATGAATCTTGCATTTGCACATTTCCATCATTCAATGCTTTGAAAATACATCTGTCTCGATCTCACAAAGACACAGTTAGCACAAGCGCGAGTGAAGAAGCACATATTGGGCGTTCCTTTTTTACCTGCCACTTGTGTAATTCTAAACAACCCTACTCTGAAGTGGCACTGTTCAGTCATTTAAGAGGACACTTAAAAAAACATGAGAATGTTGAATGCCCATTTAAAAATTGTACTTACAAAACAAACGTCTATTCATCTTTTAATGCACACAAGAGTAGAGCACATGCAGGCAGCCTAGACTTTTGTGATGACATTGTGTCAATAGAAAAGGATAGAGCCTCTGTCATGGAGACTCCTGGCACCAATGATGAGGATCTTTTTGAGAGTCAGCATGAAGACACATTTACATTTTCTGAAGCTGACAGTCAAAGTGACACATGCCAGTTAAGAGCTCAATTACACCATAATTTGTCCTCGCTGTTCCTCAAAATGCAAACTGTACTCCATGTGTCTAACGTTGCAACTCAGGAGATTGTTGATCATTTGACTGAGATATTCACCTTGTCACAGCCTCTTCTAAAAGACAGTATTCAAGAAGTACTACTGAAGTATCAAATCTCTCCTACTGAAGCCATGTTAAATGATTTGGTGAAATGTGTGAGAGACTCCAATATATTTGCTAGTAGTACGGCAAAAGGGTCAGGAGTTGTCCTCAAGTAAACGCAGAAAGACGTATGTTGAAAAAAACTTCCCTGTGGTAATGCCAGTGCAGTATGAGGTACAGCCTGGGTGCAAAGTAGTCTATGTCCCGGTACTGCAGATGATCCAGGAAATGTTTAAACATACGGATATCATTGACAAACTCAAGGAAACTAAGATCTCAGAAAAAGGTCAATTTGAGAGCCATCGTGATGGCTCATATTCCCAAGAAAATAGTTTGTTGAGTTCTCCAGAGCTGTCATTGCCACTGATTTTGTACATTGATGACATCGAAATTGCAAATCCTCTGGGCACTTCAAGAAAAATACACAAACTATGCTCTGTGTATTGGGTGTTTGCTGATCTACCATGTAAATATCGATCGGCATTGCATGTGATTCAGCTTGCAGCACAATGCAAGGTACCTGATCTTCAGAAGTGTGGCTATGAAAGAGCCCTTGGTCCTTTGATTCAAGACTTGCGCACTCTTGAACAAGATGGTGTGTTCATTGAATGTCTTGCAAGTCAGTTCGGGGTACTGTGTTTTGTGTTGTTTCTGACAACTTAGCGGCTCATGCATTAGCAGGCTTTGCACAGTCCTTCAGATCAGGCTACATTTGTAGATTTTGCAATGCTACAAGAGACTTGATTCAGACTTATCATGTTGACGATGGTGAGTTTAGCTTGAGAACAAAAGCCAGTCATGACAGCAATGTGCAAGATGTTCTTCAGGGCAGTGGGCAAAGTCATCTTGGTGTCAGTGGAAAATGTATCCTCAGAGAGAATTTGCAGTATTTTCATACCACCACTGGTTTTCCACCTGATGTCCTCCATGATCTCTTTGAAGGTATTGTACCTGTGGAGTTGGCACTGTGTATCCAGGAGATGATTCGACGCAAATATTTTACGCTTGATCATTTAAACAGAAAGATTCTGTCATTTCCGTACCAACACACAGACAAGATTGACAAACCAAAACCAATCTCAAGGAACTTTGCTACAAAGAAGACCATTGGAGGTAATGGTCATGAAAATGGCACATTGTTAAGATTACTTCCATTGCTAATAGGTAATATAGTTCCTGAGGGAGATGATGCCTGGACTGTACTGATAGACTTGAAAGAGATTGTGGGGTTGATGCTCTCTCCTGCATTCAGTGATGAATCAATTCAGTACCTCCAGACAAAAATACAGGATCACAGACAAATGCTTTTGGAGGTCTTTCCTGAGTTCAGACTGCGTCCTAAGCATCACTTCATTGAACATTACCCACAACTTATTCGCTGTTTTGGTCCCCTTGTCCATCTGTGGACGATGAGATTTGAGGGCAAGCACTGCTTTTTCAAGCGTGTGGTACAAGACACAAAAAACTTTAAAAATGTGTTGAAAACACTTGCAACAAGGCATCAGCATATGGTGGCATACTACCTCAGCGCACCGTCATTCTTTAAACCCCATCATCAGACGACAAATGTCTCTTCTGTCAGTGTTGCTCTTCTCCATGAGGTTGCAAGAGAACACATCAAACAAAAAACAGACAGCAGCATGATTTATAGCACAGACAAGGTTGTTGTTGATGGTACAGTTTACAACACTGGCATGTTTGTTTCTGTGGGACAAGAGGGAGGACTTCCACAGTTCAGAAAAATTGAACATATCCTCCTTGTAAATAATGATGTCACATTGCTTTGCCAAGCACATAAGTCATGCTACATTGAACACCTAAGATCATATCAACTTTTCCCTGGGACCATAACTGTCCATACTATGTCAGAGCTAAATGACACTTCACCCCTCTTTGCCTACAGTGTTGCAGGTAAATTGCTGTTGACGCCAAAACGATTCATTCTGCTGCATTGAGAACAATCTTGACTGTTCACATTCCATGACTTCATATCAGACTTGTGGACCCAATACATTTGTCTTGACCAAATTCTTACATTGACTGTGGTTTTAATGTTGCATACTTGATAGGCCACGGTATTTAACTACTTGAAAATATGTAACGTGTGTTACCAAGTTGTTGAAGTTACTTTTCATTGATTACATGTAACTTTTATTTTTATTTTTTTTCCATGTTTCTTATGGATCTAAAACCCAGATGATGTCCACAGCCAACAAATTCTTGCTTCGTGTTTACCTTTCTACGGATGTTGCTGTGAAAGTACCCTGTCTGAAAGGCCAAAATCTGTGGAGGAGCTCATAAACATTCTGAGAGAGAAAGTCAAGGAAAGACTGGACTTTGAGTTCACTCTACAGTACGAGGATCCTGATTTTGATGGACAGCTCAGCTGTCTGGTTGATATTAAAGAGCTACCAGAAAAGGGCACATTGAGAGTTGTGAGGTCAGAAAGTGACGCCAGCTCCTGTGCAAGTTCTGACACAGACATCCTTCCTCATGTGCCTGTAAGCAACCGCCAAAAGACCTGGCCTGATGTTTTCCCTGTGCCTACCTTTTCCTACGAAGTGGAACATGTCCTTGCAGAGGGAAATGATGTATTCCAGAGATCTGGAAAGACTGTGAAATTAAACAGGGCCCAGAAGCACAACATACTGGAGACAATGGCTGCGGCAATGCATGCCTACAAAGCCTATCCTAGTGACAGAGATGTTGGTGCAGGAGCTGAAGCTCTTGTCAGAACACATCCTTGTCTAAAAGAACTTGGAAGTGTAAGTGGATGGTACGGCTGGAAGGTGAGCCTGAAGTTTAAGATGGGAAATTACCGCACGAAGTTAGCCAGATCTGGATGCTTGGAAGTTTCCATCAACTCAGGAAAAAGAAGCAGGAACAACCCTGATAAAGAGAGTCCCCACTCCAACATAAAAAGAGCTCGGCGAGCTGAAGTAAACTTCCTTCCAGACTTTCCCCGTGGAGAAAACCAGGCTAGTCTGGAAGAAATGAGACTGCAGATTGTGCAAGAAGTGGCAAAGAGTGAGAAGAACAAAGTCTTCATTGAAAAGCTGATGCAGACAACCTTTGCCCTTCGTCGTCAGGAGATTGTCCAGGAAAATCCACCAGTGAAAGACATTTTGGAGAGATGGCCAGCCCTTCAGATGGAAACTCAGGTAAAACAGTTTGCCAGTGTTTGTAATTTTTGCCCTCTTTATTAATCCTGTTTGTTTGTTTCATAAAGACCCCCAAGTGTTTGCCATTGTTCTACAACCATAACAGCATATTACATTCAGGATGGTGATATTGAATTCACCAACAGTGTTGGTTGTCACACTCCTTATGGTTTTATGTTGTTGTTGTTTGTTTTGTTTTTTTCTGTAGGTTTATGCTGAATTCCACCGAATCACTAACATAAACCTTCGAAACCAGTTCTACTCAGAGCTTGACCGGCACATACCACGACTTCTGGCAATATACAGACAGAAAGCAGCACGCACTGGCAAGGTCTCTGAAGCACTGCGCAACATCTTTAAGCTGTATTATCAGGTAAGTTAGACATGCAATTGGTTCGTTGAAGATCTGCAAATAATAGCAGACTGAATTTCACTATATCGCTGCTATACAAATTAGTCAGCAAAAGCTTGTTTCATTTAAGTTTAAGAGGCAGTTTGCATCACGGCTTTTACATAAAGAAGGCCAATCCTACACTGTAGTGCAGCGGTTCTCAAACTGGTCCTGTCCTGCAGGTTTTGGAAGTTTCCCTCTTCAAACACGGTCTGCAGAGCATGATAACAAACATCAGGATGTGCACTTAATGTAAATTTTTCTTTTCCTTCCAGCAAATACAGGATATTGACATCAAGCGCACCACAGCTCTTTGGGCCCTTTCAGCTTACCTGTGTGAAGATGACCCAGATTTCTACAAAACCTGGAATGTAAGCAATCCAAATTAATAGACTCACAGGAATCAGCCAATCTATAGCAAAATGTGAACAATCTAGTTATTCCTAACATTGTTATTGATCATCATCTTTTCATGGATTTGCAAAGCATCATTTAACAGGGCTTGAAGACCTCCGGCACAGTGCCAGAAATCTGGCGTGGACATATTTTGGGTTTTTTTTTTTTCTTCTCTGTAACCAATTATTAAGTGACAGTTCTAACTACCAGTGGTGCTCAATGTTGAGGAGTTTTAGCCAGTCAGAGCGAGTTGGGCTGGCCTTAAGTGTTTCAAACTTTGGACAAAGCATCTGATTGGTTTTGTAGCTATGCGCTGATCACTTCACTGGCTTCTCTCGTATCGAGGCAGCGCTAAATTTCGGGCGTTAGTTTGTGTAAATGGAGAAACTTTATGAAGTTATTTATCAAAATCAGTCTTTGTTTTTTGCTGTCACTAAGTGACTGTTGTTAAGACAGAGCAGTTGACCTCTCACTAAGCCCCGTCCCCTCACTCCGACCAACAGTGAAGTGCCGTGACAGCTGTTACAGCAGGAGAGACGGTCAGAGTCGGACTGAGTGTAGAGTCCCAGGACAGGGGCTGTCCCCAGGCCTGGAGCCCCACAGAGGAGCACATACTCTGTTTCCACCGGACGCGGTTAACGTGACTGCATTCATGCGACAATTGACACCGCGCCGCGCTAGACCCGCAAGCTTTATTGCTGGTGTATGAATTCATTCGCGCAACAAAAAAACCCCCCCTCGAGTTTTATTGCTGGTACAAATATGCAACACAAAACATCCTGCAGAAACATCACAGCCTCCTCACCACCGTCTCCTGCACAGCAGCAGTGGGCAGGACTCTTCTGTTTGTCCCACAGTCCTGTGTGCACCCGGCTGTCTCTCTCTCTCTCTCTCTCGTGCATCAGTGGTGCGGTTTTTCCTCTTTTTTGTTTATATGACTTTTTTTTTACTGTTCAGCACTTTGCGTTGTTTTTATGAATATGAGAAGAGGGTTTACAAGATTGAGATTGAGATGCTCCGCCTGCCACCGTCGCTGCTCTGTATTTGGCATGGGGGAGTCAGCTCCGGCTGCGGCCGAGGCGCCGGCGTCGCTTCTGGCTGCATGCTGCCCTCCAGAGGCGGTCTGAGCTCGGTGAGTTCCACCGTGCTCTGCAGGAGCTGCGCCTGGACGGCCGGTTCCACCAGACGCGGTGAACAAATGAAATCGTGCACGCCGCTCGCCTTGGCATCACGCCAACTGTTCTGTGTGGTCAGAGCCCTGCAAGTCAGCACGTCCGCGAAGACCTCTATGCTGATAGGCTGTCCTGGCGCCAATTTGCTTGAAAAGTTCAGTTATTTGAACTCGACCGACAGGCATGGAACGCCCGGGCTGTGGGTGGCGAGCAGAGGTGTAGTGCAAGTCAAAGGGCGCGCGGATTTTTCGCTGGAAACGCTTGCCGCCGACCGCTCACAGTGTCATCGCTCGCCGTCCGCCCCTCGAAATTGAGTGACAATCGCATCATTATATTGACTTTGTATGTAATCTCATCGAAAAATTCACGTCGCGTCCAGTGGAAACGAGTGTGGAGCGTGTTTGAGCTCCGTGGAGAACGGAGGCAGACCGCCAGATCAGAGCGCAGTGCGGGGGAGGCGCTCAGAAACAGATCAGAATGAAGTGTCAGCTCTGTGGAGAACCGAGTCAGGCGGAGAGTTTGGAGTTCACACCCTGACAGTCCTGGACGGAGGCTGTTTTATGGCTTGGGAAAAGAAAAATCCCCCCTGTCGTCTCTCATTGTTTCCTCTTATGTACAGGTCGGTGAACTTCCCAAAAATGTTGGAAAAGACAAAACAATAATAATAAGTTGTTGGGGAAGGCTTTGTATTAGTACTGGAGCGGGTCTGGTGGTTGGATGGGCAGATGAAGACCTGGCAGCGCTGTCAACGGGATTTAAAGGATAAGTTTGGTTTAAACAGTTTTCACGTTCTTTATAGAACGAAGTAGAACAATATACTCACCCCGAATGCTTTTCTGATTCAAACAGTGCTTCGAGAGAAATTTACATCCATAGTCGAGCTGCAGACATCCATATCAGTGTTTCCCCTACCCTTATATTATGGGGGCGCCCCGCCCCCCCAACGTCACCCCCCGCCCCCCCCTAGAATTTCAAGTTAAATTAAAATAATTGTGACTTTTTTCACGCAAACTTTAGTTTTCCTGCATAAAGACGCTCCACATGCTGTCCTCACAGGGGGAACACCCTGGACATGGAAGCGCCGTGCACGGAAGCGAAGCACACGGAGTTTCTGATCTCTTCCCATCTGCCCGCACACAACGCGCAGGGGAGCGTCACGCGCGCCGCGGCTCGCGCTCTGCAGCCGCTTCATTCTATTTTTCACGCGAGCCGCGAGCGCTGAGAGCGCCATTTGTTATTTTTAAAATGCTCTTTAAATGTGAAAACTGAGAGCAGACGGATCCAGCAGATGGATCCAGCCGAGTGTAATCGATGTGTGACCAGGCAGAGAGCGCAGGCAGCAGAACAGCCAAGCGCCTGCGCGGAGACATTCGCGGCGTGCGCAGCGCTTCCGAGTCAAGTGCGATCCTGGTGACAGCACTCACTGCAGCACTCCACTGTGACTACTCCCCCTTCCCTCCGTCTTGTAAACAGTCACACTGTCCCACCTCTTTATTGCCCTGTATCGTCTGCCTGATGGCAGCAGTTCAAACAGGCTGTGACCAAGGTGTGATGTGTCCTTTGTGATGTTCACTGCTATCTTGATGCAGCGAAAACTGTACAGTTCTTCCAGAGAGAGGAGGGGACAAGCAGTGATCTCCTGGGCAACTCTGGGGAGCTTTTTCTCTGTGCCACTGTGCAGCTTCCGTAGCATACACAGAAGCAGTATGTGATTGTGCTCTCCACAGAGCAGCGGCAGAAGGCCACTAGCAGCTTTTGAGGGATGCTGTTTTTCCATCTAGTTCCTTTTAAGTAAATATGTAAACCTTTTTTGTACATATTTTAGGCTGAGGAGAAGGACGAGCCAGACATCACAGACACTCCTGTTGCCCTCGTCATGATCGTCAATGACAGCACCTCAGAAATGGTCCCCTTCGCTCCTGACAGCTTCTCCATTGTGGTGGAAGACAGCATGATGATGGGAAGTATCCCCACATTCTCACATGCATTTACACTGGTATTTGGGTTGATGTATGTACTGCATTTGGCCTACCCCTGCAAACTCACCAGCACTTTACATTTATCCAAAAAGTGGTGGTGGGTCTTGATGATGGCAAACCACTAAAACCCCGTCTACTTGCTCTGAAAATGACCTGCTCCAGTAAGTGTTGACATCATTGCAAGGTGCTAGTAGGAGAACTACAGCTCTGCAGCTTTTTTTTTCTTTTAAGAGTTGTAAAAAGCAGAAAAAGAACTTGACAGCAGGTGGTTTCTGTTGTATCAAGTGTTGCCTCAGGTAAATATGTTTGCACTTTTTTTTTTACAGCACAGTTGTGTTGCTGTTGCAAAGAGTTTAAAATCACAATGACTTAAGTATCACCATGGCTGTCCTTATTTTAGAAGACTTGATTTTCAGGTTGTTTTTTTTTTATTGATTTTGTTACATTTTTCATTCTTTTAGAAGTTTGTTGTAACATTATTTGAAAATGTACACATTTTGGGAATATCCCTTTCAGAACATTAGCTTTGTTACATTTTTGTGAATCACTTCAAAAACTCACTGTTTTCTTATGGTGTTCAGAGATATTTGCACAGTCTCCCACAAAAGTTGACAGACATGTTAATGTCCATTAAGAATGTAGGTATTCAGCAACAGTTTGTCTTCCTGTGGGTTTTAAGAACACTGTTAATGCTGTTGAACTATTCACACTGATTGCAGGTTTTAATGAAAGAGTTGAAATGAATAAAGGAATGACATGTTCAAAATTTGTGTTTTTATTGAAGGCTGTTCAAAAGAAACATAAGTTCTGCAAAATTGTAGTCTTTGAGTTTAGAGTTTTAATAATTCAAGTTGAGGAAAACAGAATTAGTTATGTTGAGAGCATCCATTTTAATGAACATAATTAGGTTCAATAAATATAAAATGGACAAATAAAGGACAAAACATTTTTAAGTTTTTAGTAATGGAAATGTTCATGAACTGTATAAATTAATATAAGTACACCAAACTTAAATACAACAATAATAAATAGAAAACTTTTTAAGTTTGAGAAAATTGTAATCTTTATTGAACTGCTGACTCGAAAATTGTAGTTTGCCAACTTAAATATTTCGAGGTAATCGGTTTCCACAAACATTTTGAGTACTCTGAACTTATCCGGGTTTACAGTGTACCTGACTCTGAGGTCACAATACGTCCGGCTCGGGGGGTGTGTATCTGGGACCCTGATGAGCAACACTGGTGCACCGCAGGGGACTGTACTATCCCCCTTTCTCTTCACACTGTACATTGCTGACTTTGCTCACAGATCTGCTGCGTGTCATGTGCAGAAGTATTCAGATGACACTGCAATTGTGGCATGTGTGAAGGGTAGGGATGAAAAAGAGTACAGGGAGCTCATCGCGGGATTCACCACCTGGAGCAGGGACAATGGTCTTATTCTGAACACCTCGAAGACGAAGGAGATGATCATTGACTTTGGCAGGAAGCCCTCTCATCAACCTGTCATCATCGACGGAGAGAGTATTGAGGTTGTTCACACCTACAAATACTTGGGTGTGCACCTTGACCACAAACTGGACTGGTCGGAGCAGGCTCGGGCCCTGTATAAGAAAGGACAGAGCAGGCTGTTTTTCCTGAGGAGACTTAAATCCTTTGACGTGTGTGGTGACATGCTGTACATTTTCTACCAGTCTGTTGTTGCAAGTGCTGTTTTCTTTGGGGTTGTCTGTTGGGGTAGCAGTATGACTAAAAGAGACAGCAATCGGCTGGACAGGCTGATCAGGAGGTGTGTGTCTGTGATGGGGAGGAAGGTGGACTCTGTTGGAGCAGTCTTGGAGAGGAGGATGGGGGCTCTAATGCAGAGTATCTTGAGGAACTCCAAGCATCCACTGCACGACACAGTTGCAGCTCAAAAAAGTGAGCGGAGTAACAGGCTCCTGTCATTGCGCTGCAGAACTGAGCGCTTCAAGAGGTCGTTCATCCCCTCAGCAATCAGGCTGTATAACAGATGTGCCTGAGCCAAACAAAGTACAATCCGAGCACTTGTATTTATTGTACTGTTGTTATTTATTTGCATGTGAATGATCTGTGTGCTGCTGGACACCGGAATTTCTCCCTTGGGAGATTAATAAAGTTTTTATCTATCTATCTATCTATCTATCTATCTATGTAATTATGCTGGCACATGCATGTGATTACACTAACACGCATGTCATTACACTGTAACACACATGTCATTACACTAACACGTATGTCATTACTCTAACACGCATGCCATTTTGCTGTAACACATGTAATGGAAATTTTATGTATTTGATGCATGTGATGGTTATCAACTTTAAGTAGACTTCCTTAGCAGACGGCCCCCCTGGACTCCTGACACCAAGCAAACCCAAGTGGGGGTTTCTTTCCTATCTGTCCTGTTATATGCTAAACAGATGTGTCTCCCCCTAACTGGGCGTAATCTCCAAAAGGTATCTGTGTTTTGTATGCTATTCTTCTAAGATGCATCAGCAGCCACAGGGGTTCAAGTGGGTTGGGTTGTTGGGGTTTTCTGTTTCTTTGTCACTTCAAATGTTAAATATGTTTCCCTTCTTGACTGAAGGCAGCCTCAAAGACATGTTAATGACATTAACATGTCTGCCCCTGGCCCCAGGGGTTCAGGGCGGGGTATAAATATCAGTCTGTATCACAGAACTTTAGAACTCACACTGACTGAGCAGCTGTGACTTCTCTCCTGTTGCAACTGGAAATAAAGGAACCAATAAGGAACTCATCGTTGGTGCATTTATTAATAGAATTTCCACAACACACGCATGTAATTATGCTGTAACACACATGTGATTACACTGTAACACGCATGTGATTACACTAACACACATGTCATTACTGTAACACACATGTCATTACACTAACACGCATGCCATTATTCTGTAACACACATGTCATTACTCTAACACGCATGTCATTGTGCTGTAACACACATGTAATTATGCTGTAACCTGCATGTGATTACACTAACACACGTCATTACACTAACACACGTCATTACGCTGTAATATCCATGTGATTACTCTAACACGCCTGCCATAACGCTGTAACACACATGTCATTACTCTAACACGCATGTCATTGTGCTGTAACACACATGTAATTATGGTGTAACCTGCATGTGATTACACTAACACACGTCATCACGCTGTAACACGCATGTGTTTACGCTGTAAAAGGCATGTGGTTACACGAACACGCATGTCATTATGCTGTAACACACATGTCATTACACTAACACGCATGTCATTACTCTAACACGCATGTCATTACTCTAACACGCATGCCATTATGCTGTAACACACATGTAATTTTTCTGTAACACGTACATGATTACACTGTAACACGCATGTGATTACACTAACACGCATGCCATTACGCTGTAACACGCATGTGTTTACGCTGTAAAACGCATGCGGTTACACTAACACACATGTCATTATGCTGTAACACTGAAACACATGTCATTACACTAACACGCATGTCATTACGCTGTAACACACATATCATTACACTAACACGCATGTCATTAGTCTGTAACATGCATGTGATTACTCTGACACGCATGCCATTATGCTGTAACACACATGTAATTACACTAACACGCATGTCTTTACACTGTAACACACATATCGTTACACTAACACGCATGTCATTAGTCTGTAACACACGTCATTACTCTAACACGCATGTCATTATGCTGTAACACACATGTAATTATGCTGGCACATGCATGTGATTACGCTAACACACATGTGATTACACTGTAACACACATGTCATTACACTAACACGTATGTCATTACTCTAACACGCATGCCATTTTGCTGTAACACATGTAATGGGAATTTTATGTATTTGATGCATGTGATGGTTATCAACTTTAAGTAGACTTCCTTAGCAGACGGCCCCCCCTGGACTCCTGACACCAAGCAAACCCAAATGGGGGTTTCTTTCCTATCTGTCCTGTTAAATGCTAAACAGATGTGTCTCCCCCTAACCGGGCGTAATCTCCAAAAGGTATCTGTGTTTTGTATGCTATTCTTCTAAGATGCATCAGCAGGGGGTTGGGTTGTTGGGGTTTTCTGTTCCTTTGTCACTTCAAATGTTAAATATGTTTCCCTTCTTGACTGAAGGCAGCCTCAAAGACATGTTAATGACATTAACATGTCTGCCCCTGGCCCCAGGGGTTCAGGGCGGGGTATAAATATCAGTCTGTATCAAAGAACTTTAGAACTCACACTGACTGAGCAGCTGTGACTTCTCTCCTGTTGCAACTGGAAATAAAGGAACCAATAAGGAACTCATCGTTGGTGCATTTATTAATAGAATTTCCACAACACACGCATGTAATTATGCTGTAACACACATGTGATTACACTGTAACACGCATGTGATTACACTAACACACATGTCATTACTGTAACACACATGTCATTACACTAACACGCATGCCATTATTCTGTAACACACATGTCATTACTCTAACACGCATGTCATTGTGCTGTAACACACATGTAATTATGCTGTAACCTGCATGTGATTACACTAACACACGTCATTACACTAACACACGTCATCACGCTGTAACACGCATGTCATTACGCTGTAATATCCATGTGATTACTCTAACACGCCTGCCATAACGCTGTAACACGCATGTGATTACTCTAACACACATGTCATTATGCTGAAATATGCATGTGATTACACTAACACGCATGCCATTACGCTGTAACACGCATGTGATTACACTAACAAGCATGTCATTGCACTGTAACACACATATCATTACACTAACACGCATGCCATTACGCTGTAACACACATGTGATTACACGAACACGCATGCTATCACGCTGTAACACGCATGTGTTTACGCTGTAAAACGCATGTGGTTACATTAACACGCATGTCATTATGCTGTAACACACATGTCATTACACTGACACGCATGTCATTACGCTGTAACATCCATGTGATTACTCTAACACGCATGCCATAACGCTGTAACACGCATGTGATTACTCTAACAAGCATGCCATAACGCTGTAGCACGCATGTGATTACACTAACATGCATGTCATTACACTGTAACACATATATCATTATACTAACACGCATGTCATGTCGCTGTAACACACATGTCATTATGCCGAAAAACACATGCCATTACGCTGTAACAGGCATGTGATTACACGAGCACGCATGCCATTACGCTGTAACACGCATGTGTTTACGCTGTAAAAGGCATGTGGTTACACGAACACGCATGTCATCATGCTGTAACACACATGTCATTACACTAACACGCATGTCATTACTCTAACACGCATGTCATTACTCTAACACGCATGCCATTATGCTGTAACACACATGTAATTTTTCTGTAACACGTACATGATTACACTGTAACACGCATGTGATTACACTAACACGCATGTCATTACGCTATAGCAAGCATGTCATTACGCTAACACACATGTCATTACACTGTAACACACATGTCATTACACTAACACATATGTCATTACTCTAACACGCATGCCATTTTGCTGTAACACATGTAATGGGAATTTTATGTATTTGATGCATGTGATGGTTATCAACTTTAAGTAGACTTCCTTAGCAGACGGCCCCCCTGGACTCCTGACACCAAGCAAACCCAAATGGGGGTTTCTTTCCTATCTGTCCTGTTATATGCTAAACAGATGTGTCTCCCCCTAACCGGGCGTAATCTCCAAAAGGTATCTGTGGTTTGTATGCTATTCTTCTAAGATGCATCAGCAGCCACAGGGGTTCAAGTGGGTTGGGTTGTTGGGGTTTTCTGTTCCTTTGTCACTTCAAATGTTAAATATGTTTCCCTTCTTGACTGAAGGCAGCCTCAAAGACATGCTAATAACATTAACATGTCTGCCCCTGGCCCCAGGGGTTCAGGGCGGGGTCTAAATATCAGTCTGTATCACAGAACTTTAGAACTCACACTGACTGAGCAGCTGTGACTTCTCTCCTGTTGCAACTGGAAATAAAGGAACCAATAAGGAACTCATCGTTGGTGCATTTATTAATAGAATTTCCACAACACACACATGTAATTATGCTGTAACACGCATGTGATTACGCTGTAACACGCATGTAATTATGCTGTAACACACATGTGATTACACTGTAACACGCATGTCATTACTCTAACACGCATGTCATTGTGCTGTAACACACATGTAATTATGCTGTAACCTGCATGTGATTACACTAACACGCATGTCATTACTGTAACACACGTGATTACACTAACACGCATGCCATTACGCTGTAACACGCATGTGATTACACTAACATGCATGTCACTGCACTGTAAAACGCATGCCATTACGCTGTAACACGCATGTCATTACACGAGCACGCATGCCATTACGCTGTAACACGCATGTGTTTACGCTGTAAAACGCATGTGGTTACACTAACACGCATGTCATTATGCTGTAACACACATGTCATTATACTGACACGCATGTCATTACACTGTAACATCCATGTGATTACTCTAACACGCATGCCATAACGCTGTAGCACGCATGTGATTACACTAACATGCATGTCATTACGCTGTAACACACATGTCATTACTCTAACACGCATGTCATTATGCTGTAACACACATGTAATTTTGCTGTAACATGTATATGATTACACTGTAACACGCATGTGATTACACTAACACGCATGCCATTATGCTGTAACACGCATGTGTTTACGCTGTAAAACGCATGTGGTTACACTAACACCCATGTCATTATGCTGTAACACACATGTAATTACGCTAACACGCATGTCATTACTCTAACACGCATGTCATTATGCTGTAACACACATGTAATTTTGCTGTAACACGCATATGATTACACTGCAACACGCATGTGATTACACTAACACACATGTCATTACACTGACACGCATGTCATTACACTGTAACATCCATGTGATTACTCTAACACGCATGCCATAACGCTGTAGCACGCATGTGATTACACTAACATGCATGTCATTACGCTGTAACACACATGTCATTACTCTAACACGCATGTCATTATGCTGTAACACACATGTAATTTTGCTGTAACATGTATATGATTACACTGTAACACGCATGTGATTACACTAACACGCATGCCATTATGCTGTAACACGCATGTGTTTACGCTGTAAAACGCATGTGGTTACACTAACACCCATGTCATTAAGCTGTAACACACATGTAATTACGCTAACACGCATGTCATTACTCTAACACGCATGTCATTATGCTGTAACACACATGTAATTTTGCTGTAACACGCATATGATTACACTGCAACACGCATGTGATTACACTAACACGCATGTCATTATGCTGTAACACACATGACATTACACTAACACACATGTCATAACGCTGTAACACACATGTCATTAAACTAACACACATGTCATTACACTATAGCACGCATATCATTACACTAACACGCATGTCATTACGCTGTAACATGCATGTGATTACTCTGACATGCATGCCATTATGCTGTAATACACATGTAATTACACTAACACGCATGTCTTTACACTGTAACACACATATCATTACACTAACAAGCATGTCATTACTCTGTAACACATGCCATTACTCTATCACGCATGTCATTATGCTGTAACACACATGTAATTATGCTGGCACATGCATGTGATTACACTAACACACGTCATTACACTAACACGCATGTCATTACACTGTAACACACATGTCATTACACTGTAACACACATGTCATTACACTAACACGTATGTCATTACTCTAACACGCATGCCATTTTGCTGTAACACATGTAATGGGAATTTTATGTATTTGATGCATGTGATGGTTATCAACTTTTAGTAGACTTCCTTAGCAGACGGCCCCCCTGGACTCCTGACACCAAGCAAACCCAAATGGGGGTTTCTTTCCTATCTGTCCTGTTATATGCTAAACAGATGTGTCTCCCCCTAACCGGGCGTAATCTCCAAAAGGTATCTGTGGTTTGTATGCTATTCTTCTAAGATGCATCAGCAGCCACAGGGGTTCAAGTGGGTTGGGTTGTTGGGGTTTTCTGTTCCTTTGTCACTTCAAATGTTAAATATGTTTCCCTTCTTGACTGAAGGCAGCCTCAAAGACATGCTAATAACATTAACATGTCTGCCCCTGGCCCCAGGGGTTCAGGGCGGGGTCTAAATATCAGTCTGTATCACAGAACTTTAGAACTCACACTGACTGAGCAGCTGTGACTTCTCTCCTGTTGCAACTGGAAATAAAGGAACCAATAAGGAACTCATCGTTGGTGCATTATTAATAGAATTTCCACAACACACACATGTAATTATGCTGTAACACGCATGTGATTACGCTGTAACACGCATGTAATTATGCTGTAACACACATGTGATTACACTGTAACACGCATGTCATTACTCTAACACGCATGTCATTGTGCTGTAACACACATGTAATTATGCTGTAACCTGCATGTGATTACACTAACACGCATGTCATTACTGTAACACACGTGATTACACTAACACGCATGCCATTACGCTGTAACACGCATGTGATTACACTAACATGCATGTCACTGCACTGTAAAACGCATGTCATTACGCTGTAACACGCATGTCATTACACGAGCACGCATGCCATTACGCTGTAACACGCATGTGTTTACGCTGTAAAACGCATGTGGTTACACTAACACGCATGTCATTATGCTGTAACACACATGTCATTATACTGACACGCATGTCATTACACTGTAACATCCATGTGATTACTCTAACACGCATGCCATAACGCTGTAGCACGCATGTGATTACACTAACATGCATGTCATTACGCTGTAACACACATGTCATTACTCTAACCGCATGTCATTATGCTGTAACACACATGTAATTTTGCTGTAACATGTATATGATTACACTGTAACACGCATGTGATTACACTAACACGCATGCCATTATGCTGTAACACGCATGTGTTTACGCTGTAAAACGCATGTGGTTACACTAACACCCATGTCATTATGCTGTAACACACATGTAATTACGCTAACACGCATGTCATTACTCTAACACGCATGTCATTATGCTGTAACACACATGTAATTTTGCTGTAACACGCATATGATTACACTGCAACACGCATGTGATTACACTAACACACATGTCATTACACTGACACGCATGTCATTACACTGTAACATCCATGTGATTACTCTAACACGCATGCCATAACGCTGTAGCACGCATGTGATTACACTAACATGCATGTCATTACGCTGTAACACACATGTCATTACTCTAACACGCATGTCATTATGCTGTAACACACATGTAAGAGAGACAGATAGGATATTATATGTCAAACGAAAGATTTATGGCCCCCCAATAAACCCCTCCCCTTGCCATTTGTCCACCATTTGTCCAGCGTATGTCCAGTGCGCATTTGTCCCCCCCCCCCCCCCCCCCCCCCCCCCCCCCCCACCCCCCCCCCCCCCAACTTCCTTCTGTCTGAGGTCTTTTGAAGTTTTACGACGGGTTAGGTGTTGACACATCTGAAGGGATGAGAAGGAGTCAGGACAGTCGGTTAGAGGGGGTGAATTTATATTGTACCCGGAGATGGCGGAGAAACGTGTTATGAAGAGGTTATATTACAAGCCGAGTCATCCTGGTAGTTTCGGCGGGGTAGAGCGGCTTCATAAAGCGGTTCAAGATGAGACGGGAAAGAAAGTCAGGGTGGAAGATGTGAAAGACTTTTTATCATCTCAAGACACCTATACTCTGCATAAACCGGCTAGGATACATTTTCCAAGAAACAGAGTTTTTGTTACAAGACCTCTCAAACAATTTCAGGCAGACCTTTGCGATATGCGAGCATTAGCCGATGAAAATGATGGGTATAGTTATTTACTCACGGTCATCGATGTGTTTTCCAAATTAGCGTACGTGCGAGCTTTGAGAAAGAAGACCGCGGCTGAGGTGGTGTCTGCCTTTGAATCCGTCTTTCGCGAGAGCCAGACGCCTGGAAAACTACAGACTGATGCAGGAAGAGAATTTTTCAACAAAAGTTTCAAGATTCTAATGAGGAAACACAACATCATACATTTTGCCACAGCCAGTGATCTAAAAGCCTCCGTGGTTGAAAGATTTAACCGAACGTTAAAGACCAGAATGTGGAGATATTTTACTGCTAAGAACACTAGACGGTGCGTGGAAGTCCTACCAGACTTAGTAAAAAGCTATAACAACACTCACCACAGCAGTATAAAAATGCGCCCGGCTGATGTGACTAAGGGCCTTCAAGTGTTTCACAATTTGTACGGTACGCCTACACCACGAGACAAGAGAAAAAAATAAATAAAGACAGGATTTAAGGTTGGCGATGTTGTCAGAATATCCAAGTTGCGAGGGGTCTTCGATAAAAAAAATACGAACAGAGTTTCACGGATGAAGTATTTACGGTGTCAGAATGCATTCTGCGTACTCCGCGTGTATAAGATTATGACGGCGAAGTGATCGAAGGTTCATTCTGTGAGCCGGAGCTGCAGAAAGGGAAAAAAAGACTCATTAACATTTAACTCATTAACATTTCTCAATCATACAATTTTCAAACAGTCTGTTAGATATTACATTTTACTACAAACAGATATGTCCGGGTGTCTGTAGCACTTTAGGTGGTTATATGACCTTTTTAAAGCTCTCCAGAGGTGAACCTAAAAATTATGATCTAAACAAGAAACTCAGGTTTCATCTTAACATGTAAAGCAAATAATCAAAAGTGTTACTATTTGTGACCTGAAGATAACCAAATCTGCTCCTAACTTGAAATTTTAAGTTACTGCTCTCAAAACTCTGAAAATGTCGTGTCCTTTGTGATAAGCATCGTGAAATTCTCTGATATTTCCCAGTTAACGTGATTAGTGGAAAACCTTCACATCCACCCAAGTTCTAATATATAGATCTGAAAATACAACTCAAAAGGAGGTAAGGTTTTTAAAAAAATGTATAAATACAAGAAAAGGTATAAATGAATAGTAAAATCATTCAAAGACAGAGTCTCATTCTAAATATTCAAATAAAGCCACACAAACTTAATCAGGAAGCGTAGACACGCGCTTGAATAAAAACAGAATAACTGGTTGATAATTTTCTCAAACTCAAATTCAATTTTCTGTATAAGAGACAATAATGATGATGTTGTCGATGTACGCCAAACAAACCGAGTCAGCAAGTCATGTCAGCTTGAAAGCTGCTGTCTCACAGCTGCAGCGTCGACGGTTGGACTGTCCAAAAAAAAAAAAAACAACGTTAAACTTGTAAAGCGATATTGTTGGTCACAGAAGGTGAAACTAAACAAATCCTATGTATTCCTGTGTACAGCAGAATACAAATACACAACTGTGTACCATTTCGCTCTGGCTGCTACTGATACTAAGATAGCATTAACATCTGGTACAACCGGAGTTAAAGGAATGACGCTGAAATTTATTTATTTTTCCTGTGCAAATCTGTACTTCTTTGTTCTGGTTTCAAAAATGGGGTTTATTGGTGTGGTGTTTGGAGACAGGACATGACACTCTTCGGTTCAGCAATGATTGAACCACTGGTCTGATCCCAGTTCTTTTTCCTTTGATAAGAGATACTGTTTAACTCAAACAGGATATTTCACATAGTTAATTGTTGCTTGATAAGGTTCCACAGCCAGCAATCCTACATGATTTGCAAATACAGATTTTCTTCTCCTTTCTAACAAATCCACAGAAACATTACTAAAGAACAAAATATGACAACCCCTTGTAAGGGCAGCATTTCTATCAGAACAAAGAAAGAACAAAATAAAGTGCTTAGTTTAAGAAACAAATACAATCATCAGCTTTACATACCTTTTCCTGTAGCAATTTCTTTTCTGAACAGTCTCAACCAGCTGCACAAGAAACAGAATTTCAACTCAATATACATTTTCTCACTCTTTTTCTACTCTGACAGACAGTAATCACTCCGTACTGCAGTTTGCGCCGCTGTTTTAGGTGGTGTAAAGATTAGTTGTGCGTCAACTCTTGCCTGTATCTTGTTGATAGCACTCCCTACATATAACGTGACTCTGTTGCTCATCTGATACTTTAAAACTGAACCATCTCTGAATTACTGAGCCACTGTTTTTTTTTTCTTTTACTGAATGGGGTTTTTATTGGGGTGTTGTTTGGAGACACACAATGACTCCTCGTGTCAGCAGTGATTGAACCACTGGTCTGACCCCATTTCTTTTTCCTCTGATCAGGGATACTGTTTTAACAAACAGGATATTCTGCATAGTTAATTGTTGCTTGATAAGGTTCCATACCCAGCAGTCCTACATGATCTGCGTGCTGCGTCCATAATTTAGATGGAACAGACGCTCAAACTGACAGAGGTTTGTAACAACACATCCAGCTGAATGAACTTCTGCTTTCGTTTGTATTTGCAGGATTTTAATGAACAAAAATGCAAAGTGTCCTCGTCATACGACCAAACAATAACATTTTAGTTGCTATCTTCATCATCTGGTTGTCTATGGAGAAACTGGTAACAAATGTCAAGCATTTAGTCCCAGTGATCACTTGTAACTGCACTTTGAAGTTTTTACGATGGGTTAGGTGTTGAGGAGATGAGTAGGAGCAAGACAGACGGATAGAGGGGGTGAATTTATATTGTACTGAGAAAAGCGTGCCATGAAGAAAGTTAGGGTGGAAGATGTGAAAGATTTTTTTATCATCTCAAGACACCTGTACTCTGCATAAACCAACTAGGGTACATTTTCCAAGGAACAGAGTTTTTGTTACAAGACCTCTCAAACAGTTTCAGGCAGACCTTTGCGATAGGAAGACGGGCTCACCTTTCCTCCTCTCCTCTCTTTCATCCTCTGGTTGTCTATGAAGAAACTGGTAACAAATGTCAAGCATTTTAGTCACTGTCCCAATGATCATTTGTAACTGCACAGATGAATGGTTCAATGTTTCCGTGCACATCTTTTAATAATAACATCAGTCCCTCTGGAGAGACAAACAGTATTTGTGGACTTTCTACTCTGTCCGAGAATGGTTTATCTACTGGTCTGCTTGATAGAATGCTAATGTTCTGATTCCCTCTATTGTGAACAGTCAAGTCACCACATCAACATTTAGCAAAACAGAGGCTGCTTTCTGCCAAACAGTGAAATACTGTCCTACCGTCTGATGCATGTTTGGAATGTTTTACTGTTACTCACTCTGGAGCACAAATTCTATATAATCTTAATTTTGATAGCATATCTTTTTCCTAAAAATGAAAACATTTCTAAATCACAAACACATGTTGAAATTTCCAGCCATCTCTCTCAACCGGTAACAGTTCTGACAGCGGTTCTCTTGGAGGGACTCCAGAAATGCTGACAGTTTGAACAGTGTCATTACTTCATGGACAGTATATCTCCTGCTGACGAATAAAGAGAAAAAATACACCTACATTTCCGAGAAACTTTTTTGGTTTCCCTTTAATGTTTAAACAAATCTTTGGTATTTTCTACCGGTGTATTTGAAACTTGTGCCTGAATAACCATCATTATTATTATTATTTGATCACCGTCAGTGTACCAATACTGTCGGCCTCTTCATTGTGTAGAAGTTTTTCTCTCCACAGAAAGGAAACTGCTCTCTGTTCTGGTGTAATGTTTGTCTTTGGTACTTGTTGAGTTTTGGCCTTGATTCAACACTTGTGGCACTCCGGTGGGTCTAGCTACTTTAGCTTCATCTCTTTTTTTCTTTTCCTTTGCTCACAGTCTCTGATCATTGAGGTTTCTTCACCCTTGCCAGTGTTTGGTCATTAGTATTACGTATTATAATAACGTCAGCCCCTAAATCGTCGTTGATTTGGTCTCATCCTGTCTCGTCCTCATCCGCTGAAGCCTGGTTGTGTTGATACAGACGGTCTATACTCTCCCAGAGTTGTGTATTGTACAGCATGAATCTTAGCTTTTTCTTTTTTTTTTTTGCAAACAATCCAGTAGCATCTAATTCTCTAGTACTTTTTTAGTAATTCCACAGGACTCAATGAAAACACGTCTGGGGCTGCTAATTCTTTAAAGTATCAGCATCCTGTGTTCCCAGTCCATTAACGATCATTGACACAAAGAAAGGTTCAGCTTTATGCGACACTTTTAATTCTGCCTTTTCTTTCCAACATTGAAGAAATCTTTCTGCATATTCAGACACCTGTTCATCAGTCCGTTTCTTACAGTGAAGTACCCGTGTTATCACATCTGCTAAAGTAAGAAGCTTTTTCATAACTTTGTCATGTATCGTTCACCATAAAGTCCACTCATTAGAGAACAGGAATTCCAGAGCAGTTTTTCAGCATGATCTATTTGCACAGGGGGGTTACTGGCTCCATCGTAAGAATAAAGATTGCTCACTAAGGAGCAGGGAGTGGTTGTAGTACAGGCCTGCAAGAATGCCCCGGAATACAACTGGCCCCCAAAAAACAGCAAAACGGGTCGATACTCAGATGCTTTAAAGAACAAACGAGGGAATCTAATCTAACTTATTTCTTTCATCCGTTTGTCAACTTCTCTGATTGACCTGACCAGACTAAATACACATTGGAAAAAAACTCTGTGGAAAACCACAAAAGCGTCAACTGACGCAAACAAATGGCTTTAGCACCTCTGCATGGTGAGGCTGTAAGGCCTTATTTGTACTCACTTCCAGAATCAGCACCTGTAGCGAGCTTCAAACACTCACAGCCAGACCGAGCGTCTCTTCAGGCCTGATGTGCTTCTCACCTCCAGAGAATCATCGTCAGCGTCCAAGTTCCTTCAACTTCCTTAAATCAGACACAAAAATACGCGTCTCTCTGCTTTTCTTCACCTAGACAGGACGCCACACTGTCAAATGACTTCCTCAGATCAGAACACACACACACACACACACACACACTTACGGTTGGGTCGTAAACGGTTCGGCAGATGAGGGCAGGTCGATGAAGGGGGGTAGAATGCTTTTTTCAACCACCGTTTGTCAGTCATGTTTTTACAGAAACACTGAAAGAAAACCAGATTCTTTTTTTGTTGTTTTATTTAAAAAAAACACGCACAAAGCAATTTTTTCTACCAAGTAGGAGGGAAGAAGGATTACTATTGCAACAACACATCATCAGTAGGGTAAAACTAACCTGTCTCATGACGGACATGAAACTGAAAAGGAACACACAATTTAAAGTTTCTTTAAAATTAAGAACAGTATGCCCAGCTACAAAGAAATGATGACATGCAAAACTAAAAATAAGATTAGATGGAAAAAACAATACAGAACACATCAGGACAGCTCCAGGCCTGCCTCAGTTCTCATTCCAGCATTCTTTCACAATTCCAAGCTCACCAATTTTCACAACATCCAGCCCGATCAGATTGTCGTACACATCTGCAAAAGTTTCCACAAACTTTTCTTTGGATCTCATCTCTCTCAGCAACGTCTCTGCCACAGTTTTGACTCGCACATCGTCGATTTTAATGTTGCGCATGAATAACAAACATTGAATAGCAGGAATGAAACGGTCGGTACACAGTTTTTCCATCAGACGGCAAAAGTGAGTTTGATAGAAATATTCGTCCACCTGCTGTAAACAAGGATGCTGTTTCTCATTCGGATGTCTGATCTGACATCCGTAGCAAAGCTCTTCCCGGTACTTGTGAGTCACAATGTCCAGCAGATGGATGACCGCTGTTTTGACGGTTTTGATGATGGCCGAGGGCATCCAGCCGTCCAGCTCATCCTCGGATTCCTCAACCTCTGGAGTGTCAGGAGGCGAAGATGCTGGTTCCGGCTCCACAAAATCCTCAGAGTCGGGGATTTGGGATTCATCCACTTGAAGGTCTCCGTCGTCAGCGCTCACCTCACTGCTTCGATCCTTATCATCTCCCAGGGACCCTGGATCCGGGTCGCAGGTCTCGGGAATGGTGTACAGCGATCGAGAGGGACCCGGCTGAGAGTCAGGGTCCGGGGAAGCGGGTGAGATCAATTCGACGATTCATCCGCAAACATGTGATGGGGTACTCCACCAACGGAGTTCTGCTCCACAGCGGATCGATGAGGACGCGAGAGCTGGTTCTACGGATACTCCTGACGTTCTCCATATCTTCTTGATGTGGAATGATCG
The DNA here is from genome assembly GCF_902148845.1 of Salarias fasciatus. NCBI lineage: Eukaryota > Metazoa > Chordata > Actinopteri > Blenniiformes > Blenniidae > Salarias > Salarias fasciatus. The sequence goes on from NC_043762.1 coordinate 31,600,862, forward strand.
ATCGCAGTCTTTATAATGTGTACGGGTGGCAGGAAGGTCCGTGGGGCGGGGTTAAGCAGAAAAACTGGTAGGATCGTGGACGTGGTGAACTAAAAGCTGGAGGATTGAATGGAGGCCGAAGGAAACAGGTTTTTTTTTAACCGCTAGAAGATCTTTCCAGTAGCAGCAGCTGCGAAAAAGTGAGCCGATTTTATCGTCCGGTCCTCCAAACCTTTCCTTCCATGCGACCAGCGGGACATTTAGCAGTGTATGGAATACGCCGCAGCTGGTATTAAAGGTCTCCAAAAAAAAACTCCTCCGAGCCTTTTTTCCCTTCGTAGCAACAAATGCAGGCGCGAAAGCACATCGTGCCTGAAACACCCGCTCTGGACTGCCACGCAATGCTGTAAAGCACTTTTTTTTCCAAGAAGGAGACCCTTGTTTGTGCATCACCCTCCACGGACTCACGCTTCAGAGGCCGACCTGGTGTCAGCGTTGGATCGACGGGCCTCGCGCCACCTTCATCAGGGTTTGCCCGAAAATGCCGAACAATCATGTGATACAGCACACCCCAGTCGTTGGAGTTCAGCATCGCTATAGAAGGTACAGCTCCCTGCTTTTCACCCTCACCTCGCTGATAGAGGCAAAGCTCCCCCGTCGTATATTTGAACATGTAGCCCCATGCACCACGCCGTCCGTAAGGTTTCAGCGGCCATTCTTCCTTCAACGATTCCAATGGACGGAGCTGGGTCCGAAGCAGGTGCATCACATGCTTCTTAGGCGCATTCGGGATGATCGGCGTCTCTTCGTACACCATGATCGGTGTGTCCCGGATGATCGGTATGTGAATTCTTTCCTGAGCCATTTTTTTTTTTCTTCCAAAATCTGTATTTGTTAATTGGACTGATCCAACACGGGCTTGATGTATTTAACGACGCGTATAAATAGAGACCCTTCTATAGGGAGCCCCTTCTATAGGGAGGGCGAGAGGAGGGCCCACAGGACTTCAGCGTTTTTATTTTTTCCTCCTTTCCCCCACCTCCACTGAGTCAGCATGGGGGAGGGTGTGTGTGTGTGTGTGTGTGTGTGTGTGTGTGTGTGTGTGTGTGTGTGTGTGTGTGTTCTGATCTGAGGAAGTCATTTGACAGTGTGGCGTCCTGTCTAGGTGAAGAAAAGCAGAGAGACGCGTATTTTTGTGTCTGATTTAAGGAAGTGAAGGAACTTGGACGCTGACGATGATTCTCTGGAGGTGAGAAGCACATCAGGCTGAAGAGACGCTCGGTCTGGCTGTGAGTGTTTGAAGCTCGCTACAGGTGCTGATTCTGGAAGTGAGTACAAATAAGGCCTTACAGCCTCACCATGCAGAGGTGCTAAAGCCATTTGTTTGCGTCAGTTGACGCTTTTGTGGTTTTCCACAGAGTTTTTTTCCAATGTGTATTTAGTCTGGTCAGGTCAATCAGAGAAGTTGACAAACGGATGAAAGAAATAAGTTAGATTAGATTCCCTCGTTTGTTCTTTAAAGCATCTGAGTATCGACCCGTTTTGCTGTTTTTTGGGGGCCAGTTGTATTCCGGGGCATTCTTGCAGGCCTGTACTACAACCACTCCCTGCTCCTTAGTGAAGCAATCTTTATTCTTACGATGGAGCCAGTAACCCCCCTGTGCAAATAGATCATGCTGAAAAACTGCTCTGGAATTCCTGTTCTCTAATGAGTGGACTTTATGGTGAACGATACATGACAAGTTATGAAAAAGCTTCTTACTTTAGCAGATGTGATAACACGGGTACTTCACTGTAAGAAACGGACTGATGAACAGGTGTCTGAATATGCAGAAAGATTTCTTCAATGTTGGAAAGAAAGGCAGAATTAAAAGTGTCGCATAAAGCTGAACCTTTCTTTGTGTCAATGATCGTTAATGGACTGGGAACACAGGATGCTGATACTTTAAAGAATTAGCAGCCCCAGACGTGTTTTCATTGAGTCCTGTGGAATTACTAAAAAAGTACTAGAGAATTAGATGCTACTGGATTGTTTGCAAAAAAAAAAAAGAAAAAGCTAAGATTCATGCTGTACAATACCCACTCTGGGAGAGTATAGACCGTCTGTATCAACACAACCAGGCTTCAGCGGATGAGGACGAGACAGGATGAGACCAAATCAACGACGATTTAGGGGCTGACGTTATTAAAATACGTATACTAATGACCAAACACTGGCAAGGGTGAAGAAACCTCAATGATCAGAGACTGTGAGCAAAGGAAAAGAAAAAAAAGAGATGAAGCTAAAGTAGCTAGACCCACCGGAGTGCCACAAGTGTTGAATCAAGGCCAAAACTCAACAAGTACCAAAGACAAACATTACACCAGAACAGAGAGCAGTTCCTTTCTGTGGAGAGAAAAACTTCTACACAATGAAGAGGCCGACAGTATTGGTACACTGACGGTGATCAAATAATAATAATAATGATGGTTATTCAGGCACAAGTTTCAAATACACCGGTAGAAAATACCAAAGATTTGTTTAAACATTAAAGGGAAACCAAAAAAGTTTCTCGGAAATGTAGGTGTATTTTTTCTCTTTATTCGTCAGCAGGAGATATACTGTCCATGAAGTAATGACACTGTTCAAACTGTCAGCATTTCTGGAGTCCCTCCAAGAGAACCGCTGTCAGAACTGTTACCGGTTGAGAGAGATGGCTGAAATTTCAACATGTGTTGTGATTTAGAAATGTTTTCATTTTTAGGAAAAAGATATGCTATCAAAATTAAGATTATATAGAATTTGTGCTCCAGAGTGAGTAACAGTAAAACATTCCAAACATGCATCAGACGGTAGGACAGTATTTCACTGTTTGGCAGAAAGCAGCCTCTGTTTTGCTAAATGTTGATGTGGTGACTTGACTGTTCACAATAGAGGGAATCAGAACATTAGCATTCTATCAAGCAGACCAGTAGATAAACCATTCTCGGACAGAGTAGAAAGTCCACAAATACTGTTGTCTCTCCAGAGGGACTGATGTTATTATTAAAAGATGTGCACGGAAACATTGAACCATTCATCTGTGCAGTTACAAATGATCATTGGGACAGTGACTAAAATGCTTGACATTTGTTACCAGTTTCTTCATAGACAACCAGAGGATGAAAGAGAGGAGAGGAGGAAAGGTGAGCCCGTCTTCCTATCGCAAAGGTCTGCCTGAAACTGTTTGAGAGGTCTTGTAACAAAAACTCTGTTCCTTGGAAAATGTACCCTAGTTGGTTTATGCAGAGTACAGGTGTCTTGAGATGATAAAAAATCTTTCACATCTTCCACCCTAACTTTCTTCATGGCACGCTTTTCTCAGTACATATAAATTCACCCCCTCTATCCGTCTGTCTTGCTCCTACTCATCTCCTCAACACCTAACCCATCGTAAAAACTTCAAAGTGCAGTTACAAGTGATCACTGGGACTAAAATGCTTGACATTTGTTACCAGTTTCTCCATAGACACCAGATGATGAAGATAGCAACTAAATGTTATTGTTTGGTCGTATGACGAGGACACTTTGCATTTTTGTTCATTAAAATCCTGCAAAATACAACGAAAGCAGAAGTTCATTCAGCTGGATGTGTTGTTACAACCTCTGTCAGTTTGAGCGTCTGTCCATCTAAATTATGGACGCAGCACGCAGATCATGTAGGACTGCTGGATATGGAACCTTATCAAGCAACAATTAACTATGCAGAATATCCTGTTTGTTAAACAGTATCCCTGATCAGAGGAAAAAGAAATGGGGTCAGACCAGTGGTTCAATCACTGCTGACACGAGGAGTCATTGTGTGTCTCCAAACACCACCCCAATAAAAACCCCATTCAGTAAAAGAAAAAAAAACAGTGGCTCAGTAATTCAGAGATGGTTCAGTTTTAAAGTATCAGATGAGCACAGAGTCACGTTATATGTAGGGAGTGCTATCAACAAGATACAGGCAAGAGTTGACGCACAACTAATCTTTACACCACCTAAAACAGCGGCGCAAACTGCAGTACGGAGTGATTACTGTCTGTCAGAGTAGAAAAAGAGTGAGAAAATGTATATTGAGTTGAAATTCTGTTTCTTGTGCAGCTGGTTGAGACTGTTCAGAAAAGAAATTGCTACAGGAAAAGGTATGTAAAGCTGATGATTGTATTTGTTTCTTAAACTAAGCACTTTATTTTGTTCTTTCTTTGTTCTGATAGAAATGCTGCCCTTACAAGGGGTTGTCATATTTTGTTCTTTAGTAATGTTTCTGGGATTTGTTAGAAAGGAGAAGAAAATCTGTATTTGCAAATCATGTAGGATTGCTGGCTGTGGAACCTTATCAAGCAACAATTAACTATGTGAAATATCCTGTTTGAGTTAAACAGTATCTCTTATCAAAGGAAAAAGAACTGGGGATCAGACCAGTGGTTCAATCATTGCTGAACCGAAGAGTGTCATGTCTGTCTCCAAACACCACACCAATAACCCCATTTTTGAAACCAGGAACAAAGAAGTACAGATTTGCACAGGAAAAATAAATAAATTTCAGCGTCATTCCTTTAACTCCGGTTGTACCAGATGTTATGCTATCTTAGTATCAGTAGCAGCCAGAGCGAAATGGTACACAGTTGTGTATTTGTATTCTGCTGTACACAGGAATACATAGGATTTGTTTAGTTTCACCTTCTGTGACCAACAATATCGCTTTACAGTTTAACGTTGTTTTTTTTTTTTTTGGACAGTCCAACCGTCGACGCTGCAGCTGTGAGACAGCAGCTTTCAAAGCTGACATGACTTGCTGACCTCGGTTTTGTTTGGCGTACATCGACAACATCATCATTATTGTCTCTTATACAGAAATTGAATTTGAGTTTGAGAAAATTATCAACCAGTTATTCTGTTTTTATTCAAGCGGTCGTCTACGCTTCCTGATTAGTTGTGTGGCTTTATTTTGAATATTTAGAATGAGACTCTGTCTTGAATGATTTTACTATCATTTATACCTTTTCTTGTATTTTATACATTTTTTTTAAAAACCTTACCTCCTTTTGAGTTGTATTTCAGATCTATATATTAGAACTTGGTGGATGTGAAGGTTTTCCACTAATCACGTTAACTGGGAACTATCAGAGAATTTCACGATGCTTATCACAAAGGGACACGACATGTTCAGAGTTTTGAGAGCAGTAACTTAAAATTTCAAGTTAGGAGCAGATTTGGTTATCTTCAGGTCACAAATAGTAACACTTTTGATTATTTGCTTTACATGTTAAGATGAAACCTGAGTTTCTTGTTTAGATCATAATTTTTAGGTTCACCTCTGGAGAGCTTTAAAAAGGTCATATAACCACTAAAGTGCTACAGACACCCGGACATACCTGTTGTAGTAAAATGTAATATCTAACAGACTGTTTGAAAATTGTATGATTGAGAAATGTTAATGAGTTAAATGTTAATGAGTCTTTTTTCCCTTTCTGCAGCTCGGCTCACAGAATGAACCTTCGATCACTTCGCCGTCATAATCTTATACACGCGGAGTACGCAGAATGCATTCTGACACCGTAAATACTTCATCCGTGAAACTTGTTCGTATTTTTTTATCGAAGACCCCTCGCAACTTGGATATTCTGACAACATCGCCAACCTTAAATCCTGTCTTTATTTATTTTTTCTCTTGTCTCGTGGTGTAGGCGTACCGTACAAATTGTGAAACACTTGAAGGCCCTTAGCACATCAAGGGGCGCATTTTTATACTGCTGTGGTGAGTGTTGTTATAGCTTTTACTAAGTCTGGTAGGACTTCCACGCACCGTCTAGTGTTCTTAGCAGTAAAATCCCCACATTCTGGTCTTTAACGTTCGGTTAAATCTTTCAACCACGGAGGCTTTTAGATCACTGGCTGTGGCAAAATGTATGATGTGTTTCCTCATTAGAATCTTGAAACTTTTGTTGAAAAATTCTCTTCCTGCATCAGTCTGTAGTTTTCCAGGCGTGGCTCTCGCGAAAGACGGATTCAAAGGCAGACACCACCTCAGCCGCGGTCTTCTTTCTCAAAGCTCGCACGTACGCTAATTTGGAAAACACATCGATGACCGTGAGTAAATAACTATACCCATCATTTTCATCGGCTAATGCTCGCATATCGCAATGGTCTGCCTGAAATTGTTGAGAGGTCTTGTAACAAAAACTCTGTTTCTTGGAAAATGTATCCTAGCCGGTTTATGCAGAGTATAGGTGTCTTGAGATGATAAAAAGTCTTTCACATCTTCCACCCTGACTTCTTTCCCGTCTCATCTTAACCGCTTTATGAAGCCGCTCTACCCCGCCGAAACTACCAGGATGACTCGGCTTGTAATATAACCTCTTCATAACACGTTTCTCCGCCATCTCCGGGTACAATATAAATTCACCCCCCTCTAACCGACTGTCTGACTCCTTCTCATCCCTTCAGATGTGTCAACACCTAACCCGTCGTAAAAACTTCAAAAGACCTCAGACAGAAGGAAGTTGGGGGGGGGGGGGGGGGGGGGGGAACAAATGCGCACTGGACATACGCTGGACAAATGGTGGACAAATGGCAAGGGGAGGGGTTTATTGGGGGGCCATAAATCTTTCGTTTGACATATAATATCCTATCTGTCTCTCTCATGTAATTTTGCTGTAACATATATGATTACACTGTAACACGCATGTGATTACACTAACAGCATGCCATTATGCTGTAACACGCATGTGTTTACGCTGGTAAAACGCATGTGGTTACACTAACACCCATGTCATTAAGCTGTAACACACATGTAATACGCTAACACGCATGTCATTACTCTAACACGCATGTCATTATGCTGTACACACATGTAATTTGCTGTAACACGCATATGATTACACTGCAACACGCATGTGATTACACTAACACGCATGTCATTATTGCTGGTAACACACATGACATTACACTAACACACATGTCATAACGCTGTAACACACATGTCATTAAACTAACACACATGTCATTACACTATAGCACGCATGTCATTACGCTAACACGCATGTCATTACACTGATGAAACACATGTCATTACACTATCACACGTATCACACATATCATTACACTAACCACGCATGTCCTTACGCTGTAACATGCATGTGATACTCTGACATGCATGCCATTATGCTGTAACACACATGTAATTTTTCTGTAACACGTACATGATTACACTGTAACACGCATGTGATTACACTAACACGCATGTCATTACGCTATAGCAAGCATGTCATTACGCTAACACACATGTCATTACACTAACACGCATGTCATTACACTGTAACACACATGTCATTACACTGTAACACACATGTCATTACACTAACACGTATGTCATTACTCTAACACGCATGCCATTTTGCTGTAACACATGTAATGGGAATTTTATGTATTTGATGCATGTGATGGTTATCAACTTTAAGTAGACTTCCTTAGCAGACGGCCCCCCTGGACTCCTGACACCAAGCAAACCCAAATGGGGGTTTCTTTCCTATCTGTCCTGTTATATGCTAAACAGATGTGTCTCCCCCTAACCGGGCGTAATCTCCAAAAGGTATCTGTGGTTTGTATGCTATTCTTCTAAGATGCATCAGCAGCCACAGGGGTTCAAGTGGGTTGGGTTGTTGGGGTTTTCTGTTCCTTTGTCACTTCAAATGTTAAATATGTTTCCCTTCTTGACTGAAGGCAGCCTCAAAGACATGCTAATGACATTAACATGTCTGCCCCTGGCCCCAGGGGTTCAGGGCAGGGTATAAATATCAGTCTGTATCACAGAACTTTAGAACTCACACTGACTGAGCAGCTGTGACTTCTCTCCTGTTGCAACTGGAAATAAAGGAACCAATAAGGAACTCATCGTTGGTGCATTTATTAATAGAATTTCCACAACACACACGTAATTATGCTGTAACACGCATGTGATTACACTGTAACACGCATGTCATTACACTAACACGCATGTGATTACGCTGTAACACGCATGTAATTACGCTGTAACACACATGTGATTACACTGTAACACGCATGTGATTACTCTAACACGCATGTCATTACTGTAACACACATGTCATTACACTAACACGCATGCCATTATTCTGTAACACACATGTCATTACTCTAACACGCATGTCATTGTGCTGTAACACACATGCAATTATGCTGTAACCTGCATGTGATTACACTAACACACGTCATTACACTAACACACGTCATTACACTGTAATATCCATGTGATTACTCTAACACGCCTGCCATAACGCTGTAACACACATGTCATTACTCTAACACGCATGTCATTGTGCTGTAACACACATATAATTATGCTGTAACCTGCATGTGATTACACTAACACACGTCATTACACTAACACACGTCATTACACTGTAATATCCATGTGATTACTCTAACACGCCTGCCATAACGCTGTAACACACATGTCATTACTCTAACACGCATGTCATTGTGCTGTAACACACATATAATTATGCTGTAACCTGCATGTGATTACACTAACACACGTCATTACACTAACACACGTCATTACACTAACACACGTCGTCACGCTGTAACACACATGTTATTACACTAACACGCATGTCATTACGCTGTAATATCCATGTGATTACTCTGACACGCCTGCCATAACACTGTAACACGCATGTGATTACTCTAACACACATGACATTACGCTGTAATATGCATGTGATTACACTAGCACGCATGCGATTACGCTGTAACACGCATGTGATTACACTAACATGCATGTCATTGCACTGTAACACACATATCATTACACTAACACGCATGTCATTTCGCTGTAACACGCATGTGATTACAGTAACACGCATGTCATTACTGTAACACACATGCCATTATGCTGTGACACACATGTAATTATGCTGTAACACGCATATGATTACACTGTAACACGTATGTGATTACACTAACACGCATGTCATTACACTGTAACACACGTCATTACACTAACACGCATGACATTATGCTGTATCACATATGACATTACACTAGTGCACATGTCATAACGCTGTAACACACATGTCATTACACTAACACGCATGTCATTACGCTATAGCACGCATGTCATTACGCTAACACACATGTCATTACACTGTAACACATATCATTACACTTACACGCTGTAACACACATGTCATTACACTAACACGCATGTGATTACACTGTAACATGCATGTGATTACACTAACACGCATGTTATTACACTAACACACGCCATTACACTAACACACATTTCATTATTCTGTAACACACATGTCATTACTCTAACACGCATGTCATTATGCTGTAACACACATGTAATTATGCTGTAACATGCATGTGATTACACTAACACACGTCATTACACTAACACACATGTCATTACGAGTAACACACATGTCATTACACTAACACGCATGTCATTACGCTGTAACATCCATGTGATTACTCTAACACGCCTGCCATAACGCTGTAACAGGCATGTGATTACTCTAACACGCATGCCATAACACTGTAACACGCATGTGATTACTCTAACACGCATGCCATAACGCTGTAACACGCATGTGATTACTCTAACACGCATGTCATTACGCTGTAATATGCATGTGATTATACTAACACGCATGCCATTACGCTGTAACACACATGTGATTACACTAACATGCATGTCATTACACTGTAACACACATATCATTACACTAACACGCATGCCATTGTGTTGTAACACACATGTAGTTATGCTGTAACACGTATATGATTACACTGTAACATGCATGTGATTACAGTAACACGCATGTCATTACACTGTAACACGTCATTACACTAACACGCATGTCATTATGCTGTAACACACATGAGATTACACTATGGAGTGAAATTAATGCCAAAACCTCTCTAACACAAAAAATGTGCTTTATTCACAGCCGATGAGTCACACACAAACACAGTGTGTTTTGCAAAAGCAAAATGTCATTCACAACTAATACACTTAGGTTTGTCCATCAAAAAAAGTTCCACAAATTAAAACAATATATATCTGTACTTACATTAAAATATTCTTTAAGTGCAAAATAAAATCTTTCAAGATTAATTTTTTTTTCCGATTACAAAAAACAATTCTGCGGGTTGGAGAAAAAAATCTGCAGGTTGGAGAAACTATTGGCTCTCCAGCGTCACGTGACTTTTGGCAGTGATTTTGCACCTTCCTGATTCGCATCCGCAGGACTTAGGATTTATTCACAACTGCCAGTGTTGTGTAATTTGCATGCCACAACAGGAGGTTGCGCTGTGCGCGTTCACGTTTACAGTGTTTACAGTAAATGATCATGTACTGTGCTGCAACAAGACAGAATTAAACACAAGGAGAAATGGACCAAAACAGAAAGGCGACGGACTGTATGGAGACAAGCTGGACCCTGTTCAGACCCGGATGGGCTCACTTATCGTTCCTGTTGTGGAAAAGGCTGCCTGGAAGTGAAATGTCCATCAAAGCATCGCAGCAGCACGGCGCTATAGGTTGTCAGGAGACAAACTTTTGTCTGGATTCAGCATGCATGTCATTACTCTGTAATGTAATGTAATACTCCTGCTGACCACAAAGGCTACTCGACGTGCGATTGACTGTCTTTTCGCTGCTGAATTGTTTGAGGCTGCGCACCTCTGGCTGACGTCACTCCGGTGAGTGTTTTCCGTGTTGGTGAAGCTTGCCGAAGCTTGCAAGCGACTGAAGTGCTTGCTGTCTCTCTCTTGCTATTACTGTTAATTCACGAAGCCATCAAAAAATCGGGGTTATTTACGCCCCCGGGGTTACTTTCGCCCCCGACTGACCAGTGATCTCTCGTGAATTACATCTCTTCTCCGCCTTTAGCTCCACCGGCGTGCTAACTAGCTTAGCGTGCTAACTAGCTTGGTCCGCCGGGACCGCTATGGCGTCCTCACCTCTGTCTTCTTTACTTTCCTGCTCAGTGTGCTGTATGTTGAGTCAGAACCCTGCCTCCCTTGACGATAGGGGTATTTGCGTAAAGTGCAGTGTATTGACAGCGCTGGAGGCCAGGGTAACCGAGTTAGAGGAGTGGCTGCGCAGATGTGAGGGGCAGGGCAGCGCTAGCTACAGCAAGGTAGCGGCAGGGCTCGCAGCCCGTTCCCGCAGTGAGAGGAATGTTAGCAAGCCTAGCCTCGCAGCATGTCCCGAGCAGCCGGGGCAAGACCAGGACCGGTTTGTGACAGTCCGGAGGAAGGCTAGTGCTAAGCACCACCACGTAGCACTCCAAGAACCGCTTCACATCTGCAATAGGTTCTCTCCCCTCAGCGACGACACGCCGGCTGAACTGGACACGCTGGTGATTGGCAGCTCTATAGTTAGAGACGTGAAGCTGCCAGCGGTGAAGGTTAGGTGTTACCCGGGGGCCAGAGTGGGTGACATCGAGGGGAAACTTAGGCTTTTAAAACAGGAAGGTAGGAGATTCTGTCGAGTCCTGATTCACGCAGGCGGTAATGATGCCCGGCGGAGACAATCAGAGGTGCTCAAATTACAAGTAGCCTCGGTGTGTGAATTGGCTAAGTCGATGTCTGATGCCGTAATATTCTCTGGTCCCCTGCCCAATTTGGTCAGTGATGAAATGTATAGCCGACTTTCATCATTCTATCGCTGGTTGTCTAGATGGAGTGAAGAAAACAGAGTTGTTTTTCTAAACAACTGGTGCACCTTCTGGGGAAAGCCTGGGCTCATCCGCAGGGACGGCATCCACCCAACTTTGGATGGTGCAGCCCTTTTAGCTCGCAATATGGCTGATCGGCTTCGTACCCTAAATTGACAATCCAGCTATGAGCCCCGGGCGCAGAGCAGTCGTGTAGAACGCTCCTCTGTTGATCTTGTTGATCCTGTCACTAATCCTGCTCCCGGATTTTTACAAGTCAAGCATGGAGTTTACCTAGGCAAACAGAGACTGTGTCTGTCCATAGTGCTCAAAGCATTAGAAAAAAGTCAATGGGTAAAAAGCTTAACACCTGTACGAGACAGAATAACTCTTCCAGTAGGAAATACATAAAATGTGGTCTACTAAACATTAGAGCAATCTCCACTAAATCTCTGTTAGTTAATGACCTTATCGGTGACAATTACATTGATCTCCTTGCTCTAACAGAAACTTGGTTTCAGCAAGATGATTATTTGAGGCTCAATGAATGTACCCCTCCAACCTATGTTAATTTCCAAACAGCTAGATCAACAGGTTTGAGGTGGAGGAGTGGCAGTGATCGCACTCCAGTCTTCTTCTTAAACCCAAAACTAATGTTAAATTCAACTCTTTTGAAAGCTTAATACTAACGCTTACTTGTCCAAATTGGAAGAATCAAAAGGCTGTGCTATAATTATTGTGTATCGACCTCCTGGTCCTTACAGTTTTTAACTTCATTCGCTATGTGCCAAAACCTGCTTTCTCTGGGCTGGGAAGCGCATTTTGAAGCACTTTGGATATTTCCTGAAAAACTGCTCAAACTGGGCCTGTTGAGTTAAATCTGATGGATTTATCACTTTCAAGCAGTTTCCACTTGATTCATTCACGGGAACTCACAGTTTTTCAACTTTCATCGCTCTGTGCCGAAACCTGCTTTCTCTCGGGCTGGGAAGCGCGTTTTTGAAACTTTTGGATATTTCATGAAAAACTGCTCAAACTGGGACTGTTGAAGCTTAAACATGATGGATTTATCACTTTCAAGCAGTTTCCACTTGATTCATTCACGGGAACTCACAGTTTTTCAACTTTCATCGCTCTGTGCCGAAACCTGCTTTCTCTCGGGCTGGGAAGCGCGTTTTTGAAACTTTTGGATATTTCATGAAAAACTGCTCAAACTGGGACTGTTGAAGCTTAAACATGATGGATTTATCACTTTCAAGCAGTTTCCACTTGATTCATTCACGGGAACTCACAGTTTTTCAACTTTCATCGCTCTGTGCCGAAACCTGCTTTCTCTCGGGCTGGGAAGCGCGTTTTTGAAACTTTTGGATATTTCATGAAAAACTGCTCAAACTGGGACTGTTGAAGCTTAAACATGATGGATTTATCACTTTCAAGCAGTTTCCACTTGATTCATTCACGGGAACTCACAGTTTTTCAACTTTCATCGCTCTGTGCCGAAACCTGCTTTCTCTCGGGCTGGGAAGCGCGTTTTTGAAACTTTTGGATATTTCATGAAAAACTGCTCAAACTGGGACTGTTGAAGCTTAAACATGATGGATTTATCACTTTCAAGCAGTTTCCACTTGATTCATTCACGGGAACTCACAGTTTTTCAACTTTCATCGCTCTGTGCCGAAACCTGCTTTCTCTCGGGCTGGGAAGCGCGTTTTTGAAACTTTTGGATATTTCATGAAAAACTGCTCAAACTGGGACTGTTGAAGCTTAAACATGATGGATTTATCACTTTCAAGCAGTTTCCACTTGATTCATTCACGGGAACTCACAGTTTTTCAACTTTCATCGCTCTGTGCCGAAACCTGCTTTCTCTCGGGCTGGGAAGCGCGTTTTTGAAACTTTTGGATATTTCATGAAAAACTGCTCAAACTGGGACTGTTGAAGCTTAAACATGATGGATTTATCACTTTCAAGCAGTTTCCACTTGATTCATTCACGGGAACTCACAGTTTTTCAACTTTCATCGCTCTGTGCCGAAACCTGCTTTCTCTCGGGCTGGGAAGCGCGTTTTTGAAACTTTTGGATATTTCATGAAAAACTGCTCAAACTGGGACTGTTGAAGCTTAAACATGATGGATTTATCACTTTCAAGCAGTTTCCACTTGATTCATTCACGGGAACTCACAGTTTTTCAACTTTCATCGCTCTGTGCCGAAACCTGCTTTCTCTCGGGCTGGGAAGCGCGTTTTTGAAACTTTTGGATATTTCATGAAAAACTGCTCAAACTGGGACTGTTGAAGCTTAAACATGATGGATTTATCACTTTCAAGCAGTTTCCACTTGATTCATTCACGGGAACTCACAGTTTTTCAACTTTCATCGCTCTGTGCCGAAACCTGCTTTCTCTCGGGCTGGGAAGCGCGTTTTTGAAACTTTTGGATATTTCATGAAAAACTGCTCAAACTGGGACTGTTGAAGCTTAAACATGATGGATTTATCACTTTCAAGCAGTTTCCACTTGATTCATTCACGGGAACTCACAGTTTTTCAACTTTCATCGCTCTGTGCCGAAACCTGCTTTCTCTCGGGCTGGGAAGCGCGTTTTTGAAACTTTTGGATATTTCATGAAAAACTGCTCAAACTGGGACTGTTGAAGCTTAAACATGATGGATTTATCACTTTCAAGCAGTTTCCACTTGATTCATTCACGGGAACTCACAGTTTTTCAACTTTCATCGCTCTGTGCCGAAACCTGCTTTCTCTCGGGCTGGGAAGCGCGTTTTTGAAACTTTTGGATATTTCATGAAAAACTGCTCAAACTGGGACTGTTGAAGCTTAAACATGATGGATTTATCACTTTCAAGCAGTTTCCACTTGATTCATTCACGGGAACTCACAGTTTTTCAACTTTCATCGCTCTGTGCCGAAACCTGCTTTCTCTCGGGCTGGGAAGCGCGTTTTTGAAACTTTTGGATATTTCATGAAAAACTGCTCAAACTGGGACTGTTGAAGCTTAAACATGATGGATTTATCACTTTCAAGCAGTTTCCACTTGATTCATTCACGGGAACTCACAGTTTTTCAACTTTCATCGCTCTGTGCCGAAACCTGCTTTCTCTCGGGCTGGGAAGCGCGTTTTTGAAACTTTTGGATATTTCATGAAAAACTGCTCAAACTGGGACTGTTGAAGCTTAAACATGATGGATTTATCACTTTCAAGCAGTTTCCACTTGATTCATTCACGGGAACTCACAGTTTTTCAACTTTCATCGCTCTGTGCCGAAACCTGCTTTCTCTCGGGCTGGGAAGCGCGTTTTTGAAACTTTTGGATATTTCATGAAAAACTGCTCAAACTGGGACTGTTGAAGCTTAAACATGATGGATTTATCACTTTCAAGCAGTTTCCACTTGATTCATTCACGGGAACTCACAGTTTTTCAACTTTCATCGCTCTGTGCCGAAACCTGCTTTCTCTCGGGCTGGGAAGCGCGTTTTTGAAACTTTTGGATATTTCATGAAAAACTGCTCAAACTGGGACTGTTGAAGCTTAAACATGATGGATTTATCACTTTCAAGCAGTTTCCACTTGATTCATTCACGGGAACTCACAGTTTTTCAACTTTCATCGCTCTGTGCCGAAACCTGCTTTCTCTCGGGCTGGGAAGCGCGTTTTTGAAACTTTTGGATATTTCATGAAAAACTGCTCAAACTGGGACTGTTGAAGCTTAAACATGATGGATTTATCACTTTCAAGCAGTTTCCACTTGATTCATTCACGGGAACTCACAGTTTTTCAACTTTCATCGCTCTGTGCCGAAACCTGCTTTCTCTCGGGCTGGGAAGCGCGTTTTTGAAACTTTTGGATATTTCATGAAAAACTGCTCAAACTGGGACTGTTGAAGCTTAAACATGATGGATTTATCACTTTCAAGCAGTTTCCACTTGATTCATTCACGGGAACTCACAGTTTTTCAACTTTCATCGCTCTGTGCCGAAACCTGCTTTCTCTCGGGCTGGGAAGCGCGTTTTTGAAACTTTTGGATATTTCATGAAAAACTGCTCAAACTGGGACTGTTGAAGCTTAAACATGATGGATTTATCACTTTCAAGCAGTTTCCACTTGATTCATTCACGGGAACTCACAGTTTTTCAACTTTCATCGCTCTGTGCCGAAACCTGCTTTCTCTCGGGCTGGGAAGCGCGTTTTTGAAACTTTTGGATATTTCATGAAAAACTGCTCAAACTGGGACTGTTGAAGCTTAAACATGATGGATTTATCACTTTCAAGCAGTTTCCACTTGATTCATTCACGGGAACTCACAGTTTTTCAACTTTCATCGCTCTGTGCCGAAACCTGCTTTCTCTCGGGCTGGGAAGCGCGTTTTTGAAACTTTTGGATATTTCATGAAAAACTGCTCAAACTGGGACTGTTGAAGCTTAAACATGATGGATTTATCACTTTCAAGCAGTTTCCACTTGATTCATTCACGGGAACTCACAGTTTTTCAACTTTCATCGCTCTGTGCCGAAACCTGCTTTCTCTCGGGCTGGGAAGCGCGTTTTTGAAACTTTTGGATATTTCATGAAAAACTGCTCAAACTGGGACTGTTGAAGCTTAAACATGATGGATTTATCACTTTCAAGCAGTTTCCACTTGATTCATTCACGGGAACTCACAGTTTTTCAACTTTCATCGCTCTGTGCCGAAACCTGCTTTCTCTCGGGCTGGGAAGCGCGTTTTTGAAACTTTTGGATATTTCATGAAAAACTGCTCAAACTGGGACTGTTGAAGCTTAAACATGATGGATTTATCACTTTCAAGCAGTTTCCACTTGATTCATTCACGGGAACTCACAGTTTTTCAACTTTCATCGCTCTGTGCCGAAACCTGCTTTCTCTCGGGCTGGGAAGCGCGTTTTTGAAACTTTTGGATATTTCATGAAAAACTGCTCAAACTGGGACTGTTGAAGCTTAAACATGATGGATTTATCACTTTCAAGCAGTTTCCACTTGATTCATTCACGGGAACTCACAGTTTTTCAACTTTCATCGCTCTGTGCCGAAACCTGCTTTCTCTCGGGCTGGGAAGCGCGTTTTTGAAACTTTTGGATATTTCATGAAAAACTGCTCAAACTGGGACTGTTGAAGCTTAAACATGATGGATTTATCACTTTCAAGCAGTTTCCACTTGATTCATTCACGGGAACTCACAGTTTTTCAACTTTCATCGCTCTGTGCCGAAACCTGCTTTCTCTCGGGCTGGGAAGCGCGTTTTTGAAACTTTTGGATATTTCATGAAAAACTGCTCAAACTGGGACTGTTGAAGCTTAAACATGATGGATTTATCACTTTCAAGCAGTTTCCACTTGATTCATTCACGGGAACTCACAGTTTTTCAACTTTCATCGCTCTGTGCCGAAACCTGCTTTCTCTCGGGCTGGGAAGCGCGTTTTTGAAACTTTTGGATATTTCATGAAAAACTGCTCAAACTGGGACTGTTGAAGCTTAAACATGATGGATTTATCACTTTCAAGCAGTTTCCACTTGATTCATTCACGGGAACTCACAGTTTTTCAACTTTCATCGCTCTGTGCCGAAACCTGCTTTCTCTCGGGCTGGGAAGCGCGTTTTTGAAACTTTTGGATATTTCATGAAAAACTGCTCAAACTGGGACTGTTGAAGCTTAAACATGATGGATTTATCACTTTCAAGCAGTTTCCACTTGATTCATTCACGGGAACTCACAGTTTTTCAACTTTCATCGCTCTGTGCCGAAACCTGCTTTCTCTCGGGCTGGGAAGCGCGTTTTTGAAACTTTTGGATATTTCATGAAAAACTGCTCAAACTGGGACTGTTGAAGCTTAAACATGATGGATTTATCACTTTCAAGCAGTTTCCACTTGATTCATTCACGGGAACTCACAGTTTTTCAACTTTCATCGCTCTGTGCCGAAACCTGCTTTCTCTCGGGCTGGGAAGCGCGTTTTTGAAACTTTTGGATATTTCATGAAAAACTGCTCAAACTGGGACTGTTGAAGCTTAAACATGATGGATTTATCACTTTCAAGCAGTTTCCACTTGATTCATTCACGGGAACTCACAGTTTTTCAACTTTCATCGCTCTGTGCCGAAACCTGCTTTCTCTCGGGCTGGGAAGCGCGTTTTTGAAACTTTTGGATATTTCATGAAAAACTGCTCAAACTGGGACTGTTGAAGCTTAAACATGATGGATTTATCACTTTCAAGCAGTTTCCACTTGATTCATTCACGGGAACTCACAGTTTTTCAACTTTCATCGCTCTGTGCCGAAACCTGCTTTCTCTCGGGCTGGGAAGCGCGTTTTTGAAACTTTTGGATATTTCATGAAAAACTGCTCAAACTGGGACTGTTGAAGCTTAAACATGATGGATTTATCACTTTCAAGCAGTTTCCACTTGATTCATTCACGGGAACTCACAGTTTTTCAACTTTCATCGCTCTGTGCCGAAACCTGCTTTCTCTCGGGCTGGGAAGCGCGTTTTTGAAACTTTTGGATATTTCATGAAAAACTGCTCAAACTGGGACTGTTGAAGCTTAAACATGATGGATTTATCACTTTCAAGCAGTTTCCACTTGATTCATTCACGGGAACTCACAGTTTTTCAACTTTCATCGCTCTGTGCCGAAACCTGCTTTCTCTCGGGCTGGGAAGCGCGTTTTTGAAACTTTTGGATATTTCATGAAAAACTGCTCAAACTGGGACTGTTGAAGCTTAAACATGATGGATTTATCACTTTCAAGCAGTTTCCACTTGATTCATTCACGGGAACTCACAGTTTTTCAACTTTCATCGCTCTGTGCCGAAACCTGCTTTCTCTCGGGCTGGGAAGCGCGTTTTTGAAACTTTTGGATATTTCATGAAAAACTGCTCAAACTGGGACTGTTGAAGCTTAAACATGATGGATTTATCACTTTCAAGCAGTTTCCACTTGATTCATTCACGGGAACTCACAGTTTTTCAACTTTCATCGCTCTGTGCCGAAACCTGCTTTCTCTCTGGCTGGGAAGCGCGTTTTTGAAACTTTTGGATATTTCATGAAAAACTGCTCAAACTGGGACTGTTGAAGCTTAAACATGATGGATTTATCACTTTCAAGCAGTTTCCACTTGATTCATTCACGGGAACTCACAGTTTTTCAACTTTCATCGCTCTGTGCCGAAACCTGCTTTCTCTCGGGCTGGGAAGCGCGTTTTTGAAACTTTTGGATATTTCATGAAAAACTGCTCAAACTGGGACTGTTGAAGCTTAAACATGATGGATTTATCACTTTCAAGCAGTTTCCACTTGATTCATTCACGGGAACTCACAGTTTTTCAACTTTCATCGCTCTGTGCCGAAACCTGCTTTCTCTCGGGCTGGGAAGCGCGTTTTTGAAACTTTTGGATATTTCATGAAAAACTGCTCAAACTGGGACTGTTGAAGCTTAAACATGATGGATTTATCACTTTCAAGCAGTTTCC
The DNA here is from genome assembly GCF_902148845.1 of Salarias fasciatus. Lineage (NCBI taxonomy): Eukaryota > Metazoa > Chordata > Actinopteri > Blenniiformes > Blenniidae > Salarias > Salarias fasciatus. The sequence goes on from NC_043762.1 coordinate 31,620,035, forward strand.
ACTTGATTCATTCACGGGAACTCACAGTTTTTCAACTTTCATCGCTCTGTGCCGAAACCTGCTTTCTCTCGGGCTGGGAAGCGCGTTTTTGAAACTTTTGGATATTTCATGAAAAACTGCTCAAACTGGGACTGTTGAAGCTTAAACATGATGGATTTATCACTTTCAAGCAGTTTCCACTTGATTCATTCACGGGAACTCACAGTTTTTCAACTTTCATCGCTCTGTGCCGAAACCTGCTTTCTCTCGGGCTGGGAAGCGCGTTTTTGAAACTTTTGGATATTTCATGAAAAACTGCTCAAACTGGGACTGTTGAAGCTTAAACATGATGGATTTATCACTTTCAAGCAGTTTCCACTTGATTCATTCACGGGAACTCACAGTTTTTCAACTTTCATCGCTCTGTGCCGAAACCTGCTTTCTCTCGGGCTGGGAAGCGCGTTTTTGAAACTTTTGGATATTTCATGAAAAACTGCTCAAACTGGGACTGTTGAAGCTTAAACATGATGGATTTATCACTTTCAAGCAGTTTCCACTTGATTCATTCACGGGAACTCACAGTTTTTCAACTTTCATCGCTCTGTGCCGAAACCTGCTTTCTCTCGGGCTGGGAAGCGCGTTTTTGAAACTTTTGGATATTTCATGAAAAACTGCTCAAACTGGGACTGTTGAAGCTTAAACATGATGGATTTATCACTTTCAAGCAGTTTCCACTTGATTCATTCACGGGAACTCACAGTTTTTCAACTTTCATCGCTCTGTGCCGAAACCTGCTTTCTCTCGGGCTGGGAAGCGCGTTTTTGAAACTTGTGGATATTTCATGAAAAACTGCTCAAACTGGGACTGTTGAAGCTTAAACATGATGGATTTATCACTTTCAAGCAGTTTCCACTTGATTCATAAACGGGAACTCACAGTTTTTCAACTTTCATCGCTCTGTGCCGAAACCTGCTTTCTCTCGGGCTGGGAAGCGCGTTTTTGAAACTTTTGGATATTTCATGAAAAACTGCTCAAACTGGGACTGTTGAAGCTTAAACATGATGGATTTATCACTTTCAAGCAGTTTCCACTTGATTCATTCACGGGAACTCACAGTTTTTCAACTTTCATCGCTCTGTGCCGAAACCTGCTTTCTCTCGGGCTGGGAAGCGCGTTTTTGAAACTTTTGGATATTTCATGAAAAACTGCTCAAACTGGGACTGTTGAAGCTTAAACATGATGGATTTATCACTTTCAAGCAGTTTCCACTTGATTCATTCACGGGAACTCACAGTTTTTCAACTTTCATCGCTCTGTGCCGAAACCTGCTTTCTCTCGGGCTGGGAAGCGCGTTTTTGAAACTTTTGGATATTTCATGAAAAACTGCTCAAACTGGGACTGTTGAAGCTTAAACATGATGGATTTATCACTTTCAAGCAGTTTCCACTTGATTCATTCACGGGAACTCACAGTTTTTCAACTTTCATCGCTCTGTGCCGAAACCTGCTTTCTCTCGGGCTGGGAAGCGCGTTTTTGAAACTTTTGGATATTTCATGAAAAACTGCTCAAACTGGGACTGTTGAAGCTTAAACATGATGGATTTATCACTTTCAAGCAGTTTCCACTTGATTCATTCACGGGAACTCACAGTTTTTCAACTTTCATCGCTCTGTGCCGAAACCTGCTTTCTCTCGGGCTGGGAAGCGCGTTTTTGAAACTTTTGGATATTTCATGAAAAACTGCTCAAACTGGGACTGTTGAAGCTTAAACATGATGGATTTATCACTTTCAAGCAGTTTCCACTTGATTCATTCACGGGAACTCACAGTTTTTCAACTTTCATCGCTCTGTGCCGAAACCTGCTTTCTCTCGGGCTGGGAAGCGCGTTTTTGAAACTTTTGGATATTTCATGAAAAACTGCTCAAACTGGGACTGTTGAAGCTTAAACATGATGGATTTATCACTTTCAAGCAGTTTCCACTTGATTCATTCACGGGAACTCACAGTTTTTCAACTTTCATCGCTCTGTGCCGAAACCTGCTTTCTCTCGGGCTGGGAAGCGCGTTTTTGAAACTTTTGGATATTTCATGAAAAACTGCTCAAACTGGGACTGTTGAAGCTTAAACATGATGGATTTATCACTTTCAAGCAGTTTCCACTTGATTCATTCACGGGAACTCACAGTTTTTCAACTTTCATCGCTCTGTGCCGAAACCTGCTTTCTCTCGGGCTGGGAAGCGCGTTTTTGAAACTTTTGGATATTTCATGAAAAACTGCTCAAACTGGGACTGTTGAAGCTTAAACATGATGGATTTATCACTTTCAAGCAGTTTCCACTTGATTCATTCACGGGAACTCACAGTTTTTCAACTTTCATCGCTCTGTGCCGAAACCTGCTTTCTCTCGGGCTGGGAAGCGCGTTTTTGAAACTTTTGGATATTTCATGAAAAACTGCTCAAACTGGGACTGTTGAAGCTTAAACATGATGGATTTATCACTTTCAAGCAGTTTCCACTTGATTCATTCACGGGAACTCACAGTTTTTCAACTTTCATCGCTCTGTGCCGAAACCTGCTTTCTCTCGGGCTGGGAAGCGCGTTTTTGAAACTTTTGGATATTTCATGAAAAACTGCTCAAACTGGGACTGTTGAAGCTTAAACATGATGGATTTATCACTTTCAAGCAGTTTCCACTTGATTCATTCACGGGAACTCACAGTTTTTCAACTTTCATCGCTCTGTGCCGAAACCTGCTTTCTCTCGGGCTGGGAAGCGCGTTTTTGAAACTTTTGGATATTTCATGAAAAACTGCTCAAACTGGGACTGTTGAAGCTTAAACATGATGGATTTATCACTTTCAAGCAGTTTCCACTTGATTCATTCACGGGAACTCACAGTTTTTCAACTTTCATCGCTCTGTGCCGAAACCTGCTTTCTCTCGGGCTGGGAAGCGCGTTTTTGAAACTTTTGGATATTTCATGAAAAACTGCTCAAACTGGGACTGTTGAAGCTTAAACATGATGGATTTATCACTTTCAAGCAGTTTCCACTTGATTCATTCACGGGAACTCACAGTTTTTCAACTTTCATCGCTCTGTGCCGAAACCTGCTTTCTCTCGGGCTGGGAAGCGCGTTTTTGAAACTTTTGGATATTTCATGAAAAACTGCTCAAACTGGGACTGTTGAAGCTTAAACATGATGGATTTATCACTTTCAAGCAGTTTCCACTTGATTCATTCACGGGAACTCACAGTTTTTCAACTTTCATCGCTCTGTGCCGAAACCTGCTTTCTCTCGGGCTGGGAAGCGCGTTTTTGAAACTTTTGGATATTTCATGAAAAACTGCTCAAACTGGGACTGTTGAAGCTTAAACATGATGGATTTATCACTTTCAAGCAGTTTCCACTTGATTCATTCACGGGAACTCACAGTTTTTCAACTTTCATCGCTCTGTGCCGAAACCTGCTTTCTCTCGGGCTGGGAAGCGCGTTTTTGAAACTTTTGGATATTTCATGAAAAACTGCTCAAACTGGGACTGTTGAAGCTTAAACATGATGGATTTATCACTTTCAAGCAGTTTCCACTTGATTCATTCACGGGAACTCACAGTTTTTCAACTTTCATCGCTCTGTGCCGAAACCTGCTTTCTCTCGGGCTGGGAAGCGCGTTTTTGAAACTTTTGGATATTTCATGAAAAACTGCTCAAACTGGGACTGTTGAAGCTTAAACATGATGGATTTATCACTTTCAAGCAGTTTCCACTTGATTCATTCACGGGAACTCACAGTTTTTCAACTTTCATCGCTCTGTGCCGAAACCTGCTTTCTCTCGGGCTGGGAAGCGCGTTTTTGAAACTTTTGGATATTTCATGAAAAACTGCTCAAACTGGGACTGTTGAAGCTTAAACATGATGGATTTATCACTTTCAAGCAGTTTCCACTTGATTCATTCACGGGAACTCACAGTTTTTCAACTTTCATCGCTCTGTGCCGAAACCTGCTTTCTCTCGGGCTGGGAAGCGCGTTTTTGAAACTTTTGGATATTTCATGAAAAACTGCTCAAACTGGGACTGTTGAAGCTTAAACATGATGGATTTATCACTTTCAAGCAGTTTCCACTTGATTTATTCACGGGAACTCACAGTTTTTCAACTTTCATCGCTCTGTGCCGAAACCTGCTTTCTCTCGGGCTGGGAAGCGCGTTTTTGAAACTTTTGGATATTTCATGAAAAACTGCTCAAACTGGGACTGTTGAAGCTTAAACATGATGGATTTATCACTTTCAAGCAGTTTCCACTTGATTCATTCACGGGAACTCACAGTTTTTCAACTTTCATCGCTCTGTGCCGAAACCTGCTTTCTCTCGGGCTGGGAAGCGCGTTTTTGAAACTTTTGGATATTTCATGAAAAACTGCTCAAACTGGGACTGTTGAAGCTTAAACATGATGGATTTATCACTTTCAAGCAGTTTCCACTTGATTCATTCACGGGAACTCACAGTTTTTCAACTTTCATCGCTCTGTGCCGAAACCTGCTTTCTCTCGGGCTGGGAAGCGCGTTTTTGAAACTTTTGGATATTTCATGAAAAACTGCTCAAACTGGGACTGTTGAAGCTTAAACATGATGGATTTATCACTTTCAAGCAGTTTCCACTTGATTCATTCACGGGAACTCACAGTTTTTCAACTTTCATCGCTCTGTGCCGAAACCTGCTTTCTCTCGGGCTGGGAAGCGCGTTTTTGAAACTTTTGGATATTTCATGAAAAACTGCTCAAACTGGGACTGTTGAAGCTTAAACATGATGGATTTATCACTTTCAAGCAGTTTCCACTTGATTCATTCACGGGAACTCACAGTTTTTCAACTTTCATCGCTCTGTGCCGAAACCTGCTTTCTCTCGGGCTGGGAAGCGCGTTTTTGAAACTTTTGGATATTTCATGAAAAACTGCTCAAACTGGGACTGTTGAAGCTTAAACATGATGGATTTATCACTTTCAAGCAGTTTCCACTTGATTCATTCACGGGAACTCACAGTTTTTCAACTTTCATCGCTCTGTGCCGAAACCTGCTTTCTCTCGGGCTGGGAAGCGCGTTTTTGAAACTTTTGGATATTTCATGAAAAACTGCTCAAACTGGGACTGTTGAAGCTTAAACATGATGGATTTATCACTTTCAAGCAGTTTCCACTTGATTCATTCACGGGAACTCACAGTTTTTCAACTTTCATCGCTCTGTGCCGAAACCTGCTTTCTCTCGGGCTGGGAAGCGCGTTTTTGAAACTTTTGGATATTTCATGAAAAACTGCTCAAACTGGGACTGTTGAAGCTTAAACATGATGGATTTATCACTTTCAAGCAGTTTCCACTTGATTCATTCACGGGAACTCACAGTTTCTCAACTTTCATCGCTCTGTGCCGAAACCTGCTTTCTCTCGGGCTGGGAAGCGCGTTTTTGAAACTTTTGGATATTTCATGAAAAACTGCTCAAACTGGGACTGTTGAAGCTTAAACATGATGGATTTATCACTTTCAAGCAGTTTCCACTTGATTCATTCACGGGAACTCACAGTTTTTCAACTTTCATCGCTCTGTGCCGAAACCTGCTTTCTCTCGGGCTGGAAG